>NW_026576242.1:70000-135607 GCF_028641065.1 Leucoraja erinaceus
TATTTTCTATATTTCTATGTTTCTATGTCACCCCCCCCCCCCCCCCCCCTCTCTCGTGCCAATGTCTTTAAAGTGGACCTGGTTGGAATCAATCTTCTACTTCCAGCCATTACATTTTACTTTAATTCGAAACTTATTGTTGTTTTCAAGGAATTATTTTCATTAAATGGAGTATTTTTAAACCTCGCAGTAGTCTAACGATGAGTGCGAATTTCTGCGGGACTCGCATTGATTTGGCCGACCTCGTGAATCGTATTCAAAATCCAAGATCACCTCATCGTGATTCCAAATGCCGGAGGTCCGCTGATATTCAATTGATCTATATCTCTGATCGAGAAGATAGTGGGTTGGTTCTCGTCCAGAAACTCCTATCAGTGAGTTAGAATCGGGGTCATAACGCTATACAGGAAAAGGGAATTTCTCATCTGTTGTACCTGCCGCACGTTACATCTCTATCTGGTCTTCGCCATACTTCATCACTCGGAATTAACCTTTCACGGAGACACAAGGAACCACAGATGCTGGAATTTTGAGAAAAACACTGAAAGTGCTGGAGGAATTCAGCGGGACATAGAGCATCTGGGGAGAGAATGGATAGACGACATTTCGGGCTGAGCCCATCCTCAGTCTAAATGTAGCGGGAAGAAGTTGGATGAGAGAGGTTGGCAGGACAAGACAGGTGAATGACAGGTGAACACAGGTGAGAATGGTTTGATTGGTACATAGACTGAATAAGCGGGGAAGAATTTCTAGATCTGAACACTGGGTGCATAATGCTTACGCATATCCCTCCTACTGTGGCCTGGTGCATCATATCTCCGATTATGGACACCTGCTCTAAGTCATTAGCTTTTCACGTCTCCACCCCTCGACCATCATTTTGTGAACTTCAATCAGACTCCACCGTCCGCTACCCTCACGATCCTTCTTCTCTTCTTCAAACATGACACGCTCAGCGTGCACTGTCAATCAAAGTGTCCATCGAAGGCAGTATCTCTGTGCATATCACCTGCAATCTCAGACCGCCGCAAGAAAGGGACGAAATGTCACACTGTGTTTCTGAAACGTGATTCAGCAAGTTGTCCAGTTGTCTTCTACGGCCCGCCAGTGGCGCTTTGGACAGCAGTTGCATCCACACATTTTTATTCTGTTATTTGTCTCCCCCCAGGTGAGATAGAATTCACGTGATTGTATGAACCAGTCTTAATTGCTCTTAAAATTGGACGTCATGGGAATAATATTTGGCGTAATGGGGTTGTTGTAATGGGTGCTTGATGGTTAGCACTTACTCCATGGTTACAAATGACTTTTGTAATGCCCCTTTAGGCTAACACATCATGCCTGCAATGGTCAAATACATGTCTCACATCCCTTACCTTTACCTTATATTCCCAACGAATATACGCTGTCCCTTTCTAGATCACTTGGCATGCAGAACATGTATAACAGGAAAGTAGACTGTTATCTGAATGGTGGCCGATTGGGAAAAGGGGAGATGCAACGAGACCTGGGTGTCATGGTACACCAGTCATTGAAAGTAGGCATGTAGGTGCAGCAGGCAGTGAAGAAAGCGAACGGTATGTTAGCATTCATAGCAAAAGGATTTGAGTATAGGACCAGGGAGGTTCTACTGTAGTTGTACAGGGTTTTGTTCAGACCACACCTTAATATTGCGTACAGTTTTGTTCTCCTAATCGGAGAAAATACATTATTGCCACAGAGGCAGAGAAGGATCGCCAGACTGATTTATGGGATGTCGGTGACTTTCATATCAAGAAAGACTGGATAGACTCGGTTTGTACTCGCTAGAATTTAGAAGATTGAGGGGGATCTTATAGAAACTTGCAAAATTCTAAAGGGTTTGGACAAGCTAGATGCAGGAAGATTGTTACCGATGTTGGGGAAGTCCAGAACAAGCGGTCACAGTTTAAGGATAAGTGGGAAATCTTTTAGGACCGAGATGAGAAAAATATTTCTCACATAGAGAGTGGTGAACCTCTGGAATTCTCTGCTACAGAAGGTAGTTAAGGCCAGTTGGTGGGCTATATTTAAGAGGGATTTTGATGTGGTCCTTGTGGCTAAAGGGATCAGGGGGTATGGAGAGAAGGCAGGTACAGGATACTGAGTTGGATGACCAGCCATGATCATATTGAATGGCGGCGCAGGCTCGAAGGGCCGAAGGGCCTAATCCTGCACCTATTTTCTATGTGTCCATGTTTCTATTCCTTAGTGGATCGTAGAATCCTGCCATTTGTCGTATACAAACTAGCCCCAAGAGTCGCATCACATCACACTTGTAAATCCATTGGCGAGCTGCGTTCTCCGCTGGAGTCTAATCGAGTGAGAGGTAAACGCATGAACATGCCGGGAGTGAATATGTTTTACAGTGAACATGAAGCGGATGTCCCACATGTGCTAGTTAAAACGGCGGCAAGCTCAAAAAGTAAGTCTCACAGGATGGTTAATTGGCCAATCAACAGCTGCCATTAAAGGAAGAACAGACAGAATGGTGCGGTCAGAGTGAGTGCTCCCAAAGTGGGAGTGAGATATTCGTGCATTTGCTCGAGGAGCTTCCGCATGGAGAATATTGGGTGACGGGGATTGTAGGATGTGATATGGTCTGTAACACTCTGTTTGTTTCACAGTGCAACCTAGTCTTGGATAACTTGGGAGAGAATCTAGTGTAGTGGAGTATTGTGGATGAAGGAACGCAAGAAGAAGGACAGTGTACCTGTGGAGGGTTTCAGCCTCATCCAGGGGGAATGAGAAGGTCATAGGAACGAGCCATCGAAATGTTGCCCCAGCTAAAGTGCAGGCACTGAATAAACAGGTGACCACTAAAAAAGGTAGTAGAAAAATAATTCTGGAATAGTCTGTGGCCATTCCTTTGCAAAACAGGTAGCATGAGGAAATAAGTCAAGCGAGCTATTTGAAGGGCCAGAAGGGGCCATGACATTTCATTCGTTAGATGGATTACGGAAATGCCAATGCTTTATGTACGTTGAAAATAAGATGGTGACCAAAGAGAAGACAGGTGAAAGGATGAAATCTATGCGTGTGTGTCGTAGGATGTACGTGCTATTCTCAATGAGAACTGTGCATCTGTATTCACCGAGGGGAAGGACGTGGAGGACAGCGAGATCAGTGCAGATACTACACATATGCAGTTTGAGAACGGGAAGGGGTGGTGCGCTGGCACTTGAATCACATGAGGTGTTAAGTCCACACAGCTTGAGGCAATCCATCCCATGTAATTGGGGGTGACAAGATAAGGGATTGCAGGCGCCTTGACGACTGTCTTTGTTTCTTCTTTAGCCACGCGCGAAGATCAGAAGAACTGTTGATCGGCCAAAGTTATTCATTTGTTCGAGGAATTCAATTCAATTCAATTCAAAGCACTTTATTCGTCCCCGAGGGGCAATTTAAAAAGGCGCATTACCGTAGCTTTTTAAAAAGGGACACAATCAACAAACATAAGCAGCACGCATACTGCACAATCAACCAGCACACGCATTTCACACACACACTGCACAATCACACATCAACATTCAACACATAGCAATAGTTTTTAAAATGCTTTCTAAGTGCTTCAATTAAAAAAGTGCATATAGAAGGTTATTTCATTTCATATATTCATGAGTCAGTGATCAGCATTAAAAGGAAGGAAGTAGAGAGAATTCAGGGAACTATCGGCCGGCAAGCATCACGTCAGTGGTAAGGGGACTATTTCAGAACACCTCGTGGTTGAATTTTCAACGTTGTTACGTAAACGTGTATGCATAGAAACATAGAAAATAGGTGCAGGAGTAGGCCATTTGGCCCTTCGAGCCTGCAGCGCCATACAATATGATCAAGGCCGATCATCCAACTCAGTATCCTGTACCTGCCTTCTCTCCATACCCCCTGATCCCCCTTAGCCACAAGGGCCACATCTAACTCGCTCTTAAATATAGCCAACGAACTGTCCTCAACTACCTTATGTGGCAGAGAATTCCAGGGATTCACCATTCTCTGTGTGAAAAACATGTTTCTCTCATCTCGGTTCTAAAAGACTTATCCTTATCCTTTAACTGTGACCCATTTTTCTGAACTTTCCCAACATCGGGAACAATCTTCCTGCATCTACCCTGTCCAGCCATTCAAGAATGTTCTAAGTTTCAATGAGATCCCTGTAAAGAAGAGTTATCGGCACACTGTGACTTTACTTCTTTATTACATTCATACTGTGGCAATACAGAGAGCACTGGCTGTACGTGGTCTGTCACGGAAACTAGAGAGTGATATGTGGGTGGGGAGGTTGTAATTATACTTGTGATATGGGGAGTGGTTATTAGTGATGAGAAAACTATATTAAGGGTCACATGCATATGTAATCTACATCCTTCCCCTTGGAAACGAAATACAAAGTAGTGACAGGGCGACCACTTCTCATGCGCAGACAATCAAATGAGTAGAAATGGTTAAGCAAAATCGCCATAGCGGACAGGCGGCTTGACAACACGTCCCGCCCGGGTTCGCATCTCGCCATCTCCCCTCCCTGCAGGAACATTTTGGTCTCCAAGTGGAGGCGTGGGTTCGAATCCCACTTCTGACACCATGTAAAGAAGTGTTATCGACACACTGTGACTTTACTTCTTTATTACATTCATACTGTGGCATTACAGGGGGCACTGGCTGTACGTGGTCTGTCACGGAGACTAGAGAGCGATATGTGGGTGGGGAGGTTGTAATTATACGTGATATGGGGAGTGGTTAATAGTGATGAGGTAACTGTATTAAGGGTCACATGCATATGTCATCTACAATCCTCCCCTCAATCATCTAAATTCTAGCGAATACAAGCGAGTACATAGTTACATAACTACACAGTTACATATATTTATGCGTGTGTGTCTATATATCTGTCCCACTATATATTTTGACACCTACTCACCAAAATGCCTACATTTCCGAGATGGTAGCTGCAGAAATGGGCGGGTAAATGACAGAAGGCGTTGAATTAAGCAAGCGTGACGTATTGCACTCGGGTGGTTAAATGTGAGAAGAGAGCATACTGTTAAAGGCAAGATGCTTTACGGCATTCATATGCTGATGCACCTTGGAGTTAAAGTTCCTAACTCACTGAAGGTAGAGCATAAGTAGATAGGGGGCTAAAGAAGGCGGTATTGTATGCGAAATTCATTGCGAGGGGCATTGAATACAGGAGTCCGGAAGTCATGAAGAAACTCTATAGGGGTTTAGTTGGGCGGAATTTGAGTATTACGTGCAGTTTTGTTCGTTCCATTACACCATACATGTCAAGGCTTTGGGGAGGGTGCAGAAGCAGTTTGCCACAACACTGCCTGGAGTGGAGGCTTTCGCTGCCTGGATTGAGCTAGGATGGTTTTCTCTTGCACGTCGCTGGTGCAGAAGACCGAATAGCATTATGTAAAATTATGACATGCGTAGACAGTCAGAACCTTTTTTTCCCCCAGGGTTAAAGTGACCAACAATAGAGATCATAGCTCTCAGGTGGGAGGGAAACGTTTAAAGGACATATATGGGACACGTTTTTCAAACAGCTAGTGGTGTGGGCCAGGACGACATTGCCAGTAGTCGCGATGGAGGCTGATAAAATGGCATTTGATAGGTTTATAGATAGGCACACTTAAGTGCAGGAAATAGAGGGATACGGATCACGTACAAACAGCTGAGATTAGTTTAACTAGGCATCATGTTCGGCACACAGATAGTGGGCCTATATATTCCTGTGCTGTATTGTTACGTTTCATATGGTATACGCGGTATCGTTTAGATCGAGGGGTTTGTCTTGTTAGAAAGGAGGCATACGACTCTATTCACCGATATCACAGCGTTGTTCATCAACAAACTTCTTTGAAAGCGCCGGTTTACGGATGACTGTAACGTAAACTGACCTCCAAACCACAATTTTCTGCGGAATTCCTCAACGGCAATGGAGGTCTCCGACATGACGAAGGCACACAGCAAAAGTAGCACCAGTTTCATTCTCGTCAGTCCGCTCCTGATAATGAGACGTAAAGATTGGGCTGGGGATCCAGAAAAATATGCTGTGGAGAATACACACGTAAACGCGCTCAGCCAATAGCTGGGATTAAAGCTACGCAGTGTAGTTTGTTATTGATAGCAGGCGGGGCCTCAGAAGAGTTGTCTAGCCTTTGAGGTGCACTATTGTAATCAACCGGATGGAACAAGATTATCGTTTAACCGAGTGTTAACGTGCCAATGTGATTCAATTGGAAATACGTGCGCGCAGGCAGGCAAGCGCCTCTGCAGCAGCCAACGTTACAGGCTTTATCAAAGAAAACTCAGAGAATAATGTACAAATTAGGACTGGTTTTTCAATTTGTATAGTATTTATACTTCATCAAACGTAATCCAAAACTGTTTAAATAGCGACATTTACTGTCAACATGAAATACTACCTGAATGACATACAACATAGAAACATAGAAAATAGGTGTTGGAGGAGGCCATTCGATCCTTCAAGCCAGCACGGCCATTCATTGTGATCATGGCTGATCGGCCCCTATCAATAACACGTGCCTGCCTTCTCCCCATATCCCTTGATTCCACTAGCCCCATAGAGCTCTATCTAACTCTCTCTTAAATCCATCCGGTGACTTGTCCTCCACTGCCCTCTGTGGCAGGGAATTCCATAAATTCACAACTCTCTTGGTGAAAAATATTTTTCTCACCTCATTCTTAAATGACCTCCCCTTTATCCTAAGACTGTGGCCCTTTTTTCTGGAAGACTGTGACCCCTGGTCTGGAAACTCAAGATGACTGTTGCGAGCAGGGAGTGGTTGCTGTGTAAAATTATCACCTAGTTTTGCTTGTTCCCCTCCTAAGTATAAGTGGCAATATCGGGAGCACGCAATTGAGTAGATGTGCACGTGAATCTCTACTACACCTAGAAAGACCGTTTTATTTCCGGACATTCGCAGGACATTGGACATTGGGATATTTCGCCTAAAATGACTATGATCTTCTACCTTAACTGTGCCCCAAATTTTAATAAACTTGTTAAAATGTCACCCACAATCCTCCCATTTTACGTCCTAACAAATACAGCGTATGCAATCTTTCTCAATAAGCAGAAATACCCACGATAGTGGTCGCAATGTTAATGGTGATAGATGTCTGAATGGTAGTGTTAGTGGTATTACAGGTAGTAATAGTAGGATTATTTTTGTGGTAATGTCAGTGGTTGTGGAATTGTGAGTGTGGTTTGCAGTGCTGGTGATAATAATAGGGTTAATGGGTGCGATATTAGTGGCAGTAATAATGTCAGTGCAACTGGTATTAGTGTTAGGGTTAGTATTAGTAGTATTATCTTCTCCGTGAATTGTCACTTTGTCGTGGTGGAAAAGCTTGTGTGGACCTGAGATCGTGAGAGCGATGCCGTCTGGAGCTATGCTCCTAACGAGCGCAATGCGTTCTACTCACGCGCTGCTGTGTCTTCCCGAGCCCCCACTCGCCCTGATGGTATTACTGGTCACAGTCACAGTCACAGTCACAGAGGCCGACCTCTGAATATCCTGGAAAGCGCCTGAACCTGATGGTATACCCGGTTAAGTTCTCAAAACCAATTGGCTGGGGTTTTTGCGGATATTGTCAGTCTCTCACTGCTGAGGCCTGACGTTCCCTCATGCTTTAAGAGGACATCAATAATTCCGGTACCCAAGAAGAGTAAGGTGACGTGCCTTAATAACTATCGACCAGTGGCACTAACGTCCGTGGTGATGAAGTGCTTTGAAAGGTTGGTTATAGGGCATAGCCACTACGTTAATAAGAACCTCGCCCCACTACAGTTCGTTTACCGTCACAATAGGCCCACGGAGGATGCGATCTCACTGGCTTTCCACTCCGCACTGGACCACTTGGACAAGAAAAATACTTACGTCAGGCTGTTGTTGTTGACTACAGTTCAAAGGCTGATTACATGGGGGTCCCTCTACACAGTGAAACTCCCCCTCTACATTGGGGCCTGGGGTAGAGCGTATGGCACCGAGGAATTCCCTGCAACCTGTTTCTCTGGCGGTTCAAAGACTCGCCAGCCGCCTGCCACTTTTGCCGGATGGAGGAGTCTGTGTACCACGTGTATTTGGAGTGTGTGAGGCACACTCCATATGCACTCCATAATATAATTGTTTAGTATATTTGTTTTGTCTTGTACTTTGGTGGTGGGTTCTGTTTTGTTTTATTGTGTTGTAAATACCATTTGATTGCTTGGCTAAATATTTTTGATTTAAACAAAAAACTGAGAATGTGTGGTGATTTGGAGCTCCGGTCCTGATGCAGAAAAAAATTATTTAACATATATTTGGATTTCGGGGGAGGCACAGTGTTACATTTAAACATCTCTGTGTATCGCTGCGACGCTGCATAGAGTAGTTTCAACGTGTTCTGCTTGTTTGGGGACTGCGAACGTCTTGTCAACTTACTGCATACGGTGACTGGCAAACTGCCACGAAACTATTTGCGCACCAAACAAGATGGAGAAAAATATTTCTGGACTTTGACAACCCCCCTTACTGCGTCGTAGGTGCAGACCAGCCCGGTCTTGCTTTCATTTGGTGTGGGAGGATGTCTGCACCTGCACCGTCTCGACCTCTTTCAGCAGCCTTGGAGCTTGCAGCTGAAGACTGAGTGTCCTTTCTCTCGGCAGGAGCGCCGGAGATAAGAAGCTTCCAACAGCAAGACTGCAGGCATCCCTTTCGTTGCTGTGGGAGCGGCGAAGAACAGTTGGGATTGTCAGCAGCTCGCCAGGGAACGCAGGAGAGCCGCGATAGTCGCGATAGCCGGGCGGATTTGGTGACACAGCAGTTTTTTCAGGATAACCGACATTATCAACGTTCGGAGCGACAACACTTGTCTCCCTCCCTCGAACTGTTCCATATTGTTTTTGAGTTGGCCTCGTGCCATTTGGACTGCCTGTGTCTCAGACTTTGTATAAGTCTTTTCAGTTTTCTGGGGGTGCGGGGCTTTCCAGGATCTATGCAAAGGTGGCTGCTTCAGCTGCTGCTTGGGGGCCCGTATCTCCATGAGGAACCTGCCTTCCCGGCATGGAATGTGCTACTTTCCCCCTTATATGAACCTGGAAGATGGCTCGGTTGCCGTGGCCGTGGCGAGCAACCCGCAGACGTCTTGTGCGTGCGAAGGATGTTTGGGAAGGCCGTGTTCTTCCTCGAGGCTATTGAGGAGGTGAACGCAGCAGTGAGTAAAGAGTTCTCAGAAGGGGGAACATTCTTGCAGTTCGAGCCCTTGGCGACCACCGCGCAGCCGGTGGTCCTGTCCAACGTCCCGCCCTGCGTCACAAATGAGACCATCCTTCCCCACCTTCATACCCTGGGGAAAGAAATGCATTTCGTTGTCTCCGTACTGTACACTCACAATGACAATTAAAATTGAATCTGAATCTGAATCTGACATGGGCTTTACCCCGATATCACAGGGGTTCCGCAGGAAGGAACTGCGGCACGTTCTTCCCCTCTGGCGGCAGCTGACCATGTTGCTGGACAGGGAGGCGGTAGTTGACGGGCGCTTCTGTGTCCAGCAGGGTGGGCGGGATTTCACCGTCGACTGGACATCGGACCGCCCAAGGTGTCATGCATGTAAGGAAGTGAGGCATATTGGGAGGAATTGCCCCTCCTCCTCCGGTGCCATTAACCCCCCCCCCCCCCCCCCCCCCCGGTCCCCGCTTTGCCCCCCCCCCCCTGTAGTTGAGTAAGTAGGTAGTAAGGGAACCCTGGGGTTGCGTAGAGCGCGGGTGGAGTGGGGAGGTTGTAAAGAAGGGGAACAAGGTGGCGATGAAGGAGATGCACCTGACGAACAAATCCCCCAGGCACTAGACATATCCTCCCACCCGTCACCTGCCATTAGGGAGACTGTAAGCCCCATAATCCAGCCGAGGGCGGTGGGGGTCGGGCGTGAGGTTTCTCGTGTGACCGCAGTGTCTGTGTCCTCCTCCCAATTGAAAAAATCAGTACGAATCTCTCTGGGGAGGAGCGGAATGGGGACGAACGGGTATCCTCCCGGGGGAGTGGAGTGGTGTGGTGGAGGAAGACTCCCGCACTCTGGTTCAGGCCACAGTCGAATGTTCTCACTCGGGTGATATGGAGCAGGAGTTGATTCCTGTTGGGGTGGGAGTCCCGCAACCGGCACCCGAAGAAGCCCGGGAGCAACCCACCCAGGATGAGGCGCGGAACACGCCTCTGTAGGTAGATACTGTAGGCGGGGAGGAGGTTGTGGAAACCCCAGTCCTTCTCTCCCCCAGGACCTGGCTCCAGAGGGACTCCCTGAGTCTGGTGCACCAAACTTCGCTCTGGGCCCAACTGGGAGGATGATAGTCGCCCCCCCCCCCCCCCCCCCCCACTGTTGGTGGTCTAGAATCCCCTGGTACATCTGGGGAACGCCTCTCTGCCACTGGCCCCAGCGTTGGGACTGAGGTAGAGGAGTGACCAGCGGTAGAGGTATCCCTCGCGGCGGGAGTATCGAGCGCTAAGGGTGTGTCCGGAGTTGGGGATGGTGTCTACATTTGCAGTGAGCAGGTGGAAGGCGTCTCCACGGACAATGAGTCAATGGATCTTCTCACTCCCACCATCACCATTCCTCCATTCCAGTGTTGGAAATCCGCGAGTTCATCCAGGACACTGAAGGAACCCTACATCGGCCCAGACAAACCTCCCTCCAGCGGCAAAACCTACACGGCTCACTAGCTCGCTGAACCTCATTCTCAGAAGGAGGTGGAGGGGCAAGTGTGGGAAGGAGGCGAAGAGGAACGACCGGCGTCAGCTCAGCTCCTTCTATGACGACCTGAAGAAGTACGCCGACCAAAAGCAGTGTCGTTCCTGGTGAGGGTAGAGGGATCATTGGAGCGTCCCTTGTAGCCAGGGTCCGGAGGGCAACGAGCACCTACAATCCACCAAGGGTTCGCAAGGGGATTAGAGGCTCTGCTGTCAGTGACCGAAGGACTGGTGCCAGGATCTAGAGAGTAGGCAGGGCTGGTTGGGTTGCTCTAACGCCTGGCCAACATGGTTATGCGCGAGTCACGGCGCCAGGCGGAAGAGGGATTTGCCCAAGCCAGATGCTTGCCTCTTTACCGGGGTTGTATAGTAGTTATTAGAATATCTGTAACATCTGGGTTTTTTTGGTTCTTGTATCGTGTTGAAAGGAAATCAATTATTTTTTGTTACAAAACAAAGCTGGTTACGAAACTCACTGAACTGGGGCCCTGCGCATCCCTCTGCAATTGGATACTCGACTTCAACATCCACAGATCTGTTGGAATTGGCAGGAACACTTTATCCTCAGTCATAATCAGTAGGGGAGCACCTCAAGGTTGCGCGCTGAGCCCCCTGCTCTACTCACTGTATAATCGTGACAGTGTAGCCGGATATAGTGCGAACTGCAATTTCAAGTTTGCTGAAGACACCACCGTTGTGAGACGTATTACAGATGGTGATGAGTCAGAGTATGGAAGTGAGATCGACCGTATGATGCCAGTCCAGCAACCTGGCTCTCAACATCAGCAAAACCAAAGAACTGATTGAGGACTTTGGAAAAAGAAGGTTGGGGTCTCACAACCCTGCTTATATCAATGGGACTGTGGAGAATCAAAAACCTCAAATTCCTGGGCGTGCATATTTCCGACGAACTTTTCTGGACTCAGTACGCTGATGCAATCATAAAGAAAGCACATCAGTGCCTCTACTTCCTGACAAGATTACGGAGATTCGGTATGTCAAAGAGGATTCTCTTGAACTTCTGCAGCTGCACAGTAGAGAACGTGTTGACTGGTTGCATCGTGGTCTTTCACACAGATTTCTATTTCTTCTTGAATGGTCTCGATGGTCCGAACTTGATAAGCCATCCTCCACGATAATCTTCATCAGTGGTCCACGCAACATACTTTATCACGACTCTTCTTTACAACCTGTGCACCCACAACTGTGCAGTCAAGAACAAGTCCAACTCAATTTACAAATAATCAAACGACATCCCGTCCTGGGCTGAATATCAAAACATGACGATACACGGAGGAGAATGAAAACCTCGTAACCTCGTGTCGAGACAATACTCTTTCCCTCAGTGACAGTATGACAAAGAAGATTTTGTTCGTCTTCACAAAGCGAAGAGGTACACATACCCCTGAATACATTAAAGGCGCCGAGGTATAGACGTTTGAAGGTTTCACGTATATAGGAGCAAATACCACAAACAACTTGTCCAGAACCAACTATAGCGATGCATTGGACATGAAAACTCACCGACGTTTGTCACTAACAACTCTCGGCGACTTCTGCAGATGTATCGTGGACAACTTTTTATCAGGATGCATCACAAATCAGGGCCTCGGAACAAATCAGGGTCTCAGCTCTATTCAAGTGTGTGAGCTATTGCAGACGGATGTGGACGCAGCCCAAACCATCACGCAAACGAACCTCTCTTCCATTGACTCATATATAACAATATAACAATTACAGCACGGAAACAGGACATCTCGACCCTTCTAGTCCGTGCCGAACACGTATTCTCCCCTAGTCCCATATACCTGCGCTCAGACCATTCATGTCCCGTCCATATAACTATCCAATTTATTTTTAAATGATAAAAACGAACCTGCCTCCACCACCTTCACTGGAAGCTCATTCCACACAGCCACCACTCTGAGTAAAGAAGTTCCCCCTCATGTTACCCCTAAACTTATGTCCCTTCATTCTCAAGTCATGTCCCCTTGTTTGAATCTTCCCTACTCTCAGTAGACTCAATCTACATTCGGCAAGGCCACCACTACGCGCCTCACCCGATTATTCCCTCGTCTCACCCGATCACTCCCTCGTCTGCACTCTCCCATCAGGCTAGTGGGACAGAAATGTGAAAACGCATACCTTCGGATCCAGGCTTAGTTTCCCCCCAGCTGTTATCAGGTAACTAAACCATTCCATCATCATGTACAAAACAGCCCCGACTTATCATCAGCTCCATTGGGGACCATCGGACCATCCTTACACGGACTTCACTAAACTCATCTTGCACTAAGCGTTATTCCCTTTGGAGGCATAGGGTTATGCAATGTAGAAATAGGTCCTTCGGACCGGATTGCCACTTCGACCAATACTTCCCATCTACACTAGTCCCACCTGCCTGCGTTTGGCCAATATCCCTATAAACCAGACTGATCCATGCACCCGTATAATAGTTTCTTAAACAATGCAACAGACCTGCCTCAACTCACATCGACGACTGCTTTGGAGCCACCTCCTGCACCCACACACAACTGACTGACTTCATCCACTTCACCACTAATTTCCACCCGGCACTGAAATACACCTGGACCATCTCCGACACTTCCCTACCATTCCTTGACCTCACTATCTCCATTGCAGGTGATAGACTTCTAACCGACATACACTATAAACCCACTGACTCCCATGGCTATCTGGACTACACTTCTTCCCACCCTGCTTCCTGTAAGGACTCCATCCCCTACTCCCAATTCCTCCGTCTACGCCGTATCTGCTCCACGGATGAGGCGTTCCACACCAGGACATCTGAAATGTCCTCACTATTCAGGGAACGGGGGTTCCCCTCCTCCACCATAAATGAGGCTCGCACCAGGGTCTCTTCCATACCCCGCAACACTGCTCTCTCTCCCCATACCCGCACTCGCAACAAGGGCCGAGTCCCCCTAGTCCTCACCTTTCACCCCACCAGCCATCACATACAAAAAATAATCCTCCGTCAGTTTCGCCACCTCCAACGTGACCCCACTACTGGCCACATCTTCCCATCTCCCCCCATATCTGCCTTCCGCAAAGACCGCTCCCTCCATAACTCCCTTGTCAATTCTTCCCTTCCCTCTCGGTCCACCCCCTCCCCGGGCACTTTCCCTTGCGGCCGCAGCAGATGCAACACTTGTCCCTTTACCTCCCCCCTCAACTCCTTTCAGGGACCCAAGCAATCGTTCCAGGTGCGACAGAGGTTTACCTGCATCTCTTCCAACCTCATCTATTGCGTCCGCTGCTCTAGATGTCAGCAGATCTACATCGGTGAGACCAAGCGGAGGTTGGGCGATCGTTTCGCCGAACACCTCCGCTCGGTCCGCAATAACCTAGCTGACCTCCCGGTGGCTCAGCACTTCAACTCCCCCTCCCCCTCCCCCTCTGACCTCTCTGTCCTGGGTCTCCTCCATGGCCACAGCGAGCAGCACCGGAAATTGGAGGAACAGCACCTCATATTCCGTTTGGGGAGTCTGCACCCCGGGGGCATGAACATCGACTTCTCCCCAATTCTGTTAGTCCTTGCTGTCTCCTCCCCTTCCTCAGCTCCCCTGCTGTCTCCTCCCACCCTCCAGCCTTCCGGCTACTCCTCCTTTTCCCTTTCTTGTCCCCACCCACCCCCACCCCTGATCAGTCTGAAGAAGGGTTTCGGCCCGAAACGTTGCCTATTTCCTTCGCTCCATAGATGCTGCTGCACCCGCTGAGTTTCTCCAGCTTTTCTGTGTAACCTGCCTCAACTACCTCATCTGACAGCTCGTTCCAGACACCCACCACCCATTATATGAAACAGTTATCCATGAGATTCCTATTAAATCTTTCCTCCTTCACCACCAACCTATGGTTATCGATTCTCCTACTCTGTGCAAGAGACTCGATCTATTTATCTCATAATGTTGTACACTTCATCGTCATGCGCTCCAATGAATAGAGTCCAGCCTGCTCAAACTTGCCCTATTGCGCAGACCCGGGAGTCCTGGCAACATCCTCGTAAATCGTCTCTGTATCCTTTCAAAACTTCACCTCTTTCCTGCAACATTCCGCCCAGAACTGCGCAATACACTCTACATACTCTAGTGTGATTGTGGACTTTGGAAGGAGTATGATGGGGACCCACAGTCCCGTTAATATTAACTTTGGTTGAAAGGGTCAAGAGCTTCAAATTCCTGCACGTGCAAATCTCTGAAGAACTTTCGTTGTCCGAGAACACTAATGCAATTATCAAGAACGCTCACCAGCGCCTATACTTCCTGAGAAGACTAGGGATAGTCGGTTTGTCAAGGAGGACTCTCTATAACTTCAACAGTTGCACAGTAGAGAGCAGGCTGACCGGTTGCATCATGGCTTGGTTTGGCAATTTGAGCACCCTGGAAAGGAAACTACTACAAAAAGTAGTCAATACTGCCCAGTCCATCATCGGGTCTGACCTTTCTTCCATCGAGTGGATTTATCGCAGTCGCTGCCTCAAAAAGGCTGACAGTATCATCAAAGACCCACACCATCCTGGCCACACAGTCATCTTCCTGCTACCTTCAAGTAAAAGGTACAGGAGTCTGAAGACTGCAACAACCAGGTTCAGGAATAGCTACTTCCCCACAGCCATCAGGCTATTAAACCTGGCTCGGACAAAACTTTGATTAATAATAACCAATTATCTGTTAATTGCACTTTATTATTTTATTTATTCAAGTGTGTGTGTATATATATATTATAGTATATGGGCACATTGATCTGTTTTGTAGTAAATGCCTACTATGTTCTGTGTGCTGAAGCAAAGCAATAATTTAATTATCCTATCAGGGACACTTGACAATAAACTCAATTGAACGAACTTGAACATAGGTCTTCAGCGAAGTATTGTATAACTGCAACATGACCTTCCAATATATATACACAATTAATCTGATCGGTGGAGACCAATGTGCCTATATACATTCTGACCACCCTATTTAGCTGTAACGATATGTTTAAGGAAGGATGTATCTGTACTCCTAGGTAGACACAAAATGCTGGAGTAACTCAGCGGGACACGCAGCTTGTCGAGGATCTTCTTCAGACTACGTTAGGACTCTAGTAAATGGGGATTAGGGTTGGGCACTCTGGAATATGAATCAGGGTAGGTCATTAGTAGTTGAGAACTAACGCAAAGAGCTAATGTAAATAGGTGAGAACTAGTAGATAGGAATTTGGGTAGAACAGTCGAGATGTAATTTAGAGTACAGTATCCTTGAATGCAAGTTAGGGTAGATAAATTGTATTTTGGAATTAGAGGAGAGCACGAGTAGATGCGATCAAGGGTAAATTACTCGTAAATGGGAATTAGTATAGAGATTTATTGTATATGATGTAGAGTAGGCTGCGAGAAAATGGGGGCTCCGCTAGGACACAATTTAATTACTTTGAGGTAGAGAATGATTGAATGAATTAGCGTGGAGCACTATTAAATATGTCATAGAGCATAGCATCATTAAATGGGAATTAGAGTGAGGTACAAATGAATGGTAATCTTTCCATTAGTGGGAGAGTCTAGGACCAGAGGGCCCGGCCTCAGAATTAAAAGGCTCACCTTTTCATTAGTCAGAGTTTGCTGAAACGGTGTAATGCACTACAACAGACAGACGTGGAGGCCGTCAATATGTATTTTTAAGGTGACGATTGACATATTCTTGATTACTAAGGATTTGAAGGGTTCTATAGAAAAGGATGGAGAATTGGGTTGAGATTGAAGGCTTGATGAGCTACGATGGCCGTGGATTCTATGGGCCGAATGGCCTAATTCAGTTCCTACGATTGATGAACTTATCAACACATGACGTGAACTTATGAATTCGTGATTTTATCACAGGAAAACGGACAACTGAATATTCATACCGTAAGACATCAGTCAATGTAATATTTCGGGCATTAATGGTGGGGCATTATTTATAAACGGTGCATAGGACAATGCCACTGGAACATCGGAAAAGAGTAATCAGACTGGGCATCAGTGAAATGGTCGTTAAAGTGGGGCTTCTGTGATTATACGATTGGGTAGGAGAACAGCAAATCGGAGGTAAAGAGGACATCAGCGAACGGTGTCGATCGCTCAGTGAATGCAACCTACACACAACAAGAAAACTAGTGATCCGCAGTGCAAGCTAAATCCTGTATTTACCCATTTCCCATCCGTAGACCAGAGAAATACATGTTCATTGCAGCGTGGAAACACCGCGGTTCACCATATTTTACACCACCAGTTGAACCCCGGCATATATTAGCATGTTGCGGAAAAGCCCGTTTTGCTGTCCCATAGTCCAACATTTGGCCAGACCTAAACACCAAGACTAAATGCCGGTGATGTAACTTATTTCCTGCACGATCCTATGAATTCAAACTTCATTATCGTCAGGGTCAATATTCTGACTAGACACAATGTGCTGGGGTAATTCAGCGGTACAGGAAGCATCTCTGGGGAGGAAAAATGGGGGACGTTACGCGTTGAGACCCTTCGTTCCGACACACTTTTATCTGCACTTCTAAATCAGTCTGCTCCATAACACTCCCCAGAGATCCTGCCTCAACTATCAACTATCCCTCAGCCGACCAGGCCTAACGATTCAGACCCTGCTGCAATTGTTGACATCCATTACTATCTGCAATGCCACCCACGTTTGTATCATCTGAAAACTGGCTAATATTGCCATGTATAGTCTTATCCAAATAATTTACATAGGCGACCTATGGGGCTAGCACCGAACCCTGAAGCACACCATAAGGTGCAGACCTCCAGTTTGAGAAGCAACCTTCCGCACCTGGCCTCTGCTTCATTCCATGCAGCCAAAGTTACATCCATTCAGCGACTACAGGTCTGAGGGGCCGTGCCCCTGAGCTGTTGGAGCGATGGAATAGAGGCAAGAAGGCACGGCGCGTGGCAGAAAGTGATTGAAAGCAGTTATAGAAGAGGGAATATTGCCAGCAGCGGTGCTTGGAATGTCAGTACCTTGGATTATCGTTCGACACCAGCAGGGAGGCTTGAGAATGTAGCGGAAAGCCACGTGGCATGTTGGATGCCGTGGTCAGATGTTAATTCAGAACATGGTTGGAGTGTAGGAGAGCAGCAGGAATCGCAAACGGGGAAGGGTAGAGTGCGTCGCGTAGAACTGCCGTCAGCGATAAGATTAAAATCTCGTAATCAACGTTGTGAAGATGTTTTCCTTGGAGAGGCATGTCACGAAGAGATTTCATAGTGAATCAGCAAAATGAAGTGGAAATCGATTACTGTACAAAACAGAGTGCTGGAATAACTCTGCGGGAATAAAAACATATCTGAAATAAATACATTTGCGAGTTTAGACTGAGTTTAGTTGTAGATGGAGAATACTACAAATGTGTGAGCAAAAGAACAAACACTGTCATTTGATGGGTGGATGCAGACGAGGCGTTAGCTTTACAGATGGGTGGCGATGACAGAAGTAAAATTGTGTCCGATAATGTGAGAAGAGAGGGTTATTTAAAATCAAAAGTAAGGGATATGTGGATGTGTGTGCGAGAGGGAATGTATTGGAATAGTAAGCAAGAGGTGGGCACCGGTGTGGGGAGACACAGGAAAGACAAAGGGGGGTTCCAAAATAAGTGTATTTAATTTATATAACCTGTGCTGTAAATTATGCAACCGGAAATTCATGTGCTCTGCAACGGGGTTAGGCAACATGCGTTGGCGATCCCAGCGCAGGCGTATGCTGAAAACGTTGTCTCGCTCATTCAAAAGAATGGTCTCGCCCGCTCAGAATCACCAAATGCCGTAGGTGAGTTTATGTGAATTTCCTTCTCATCCGGAAGGGCTGCGGTGGCCCCTGGCCGAATGTGAGGGCGGGATTGCAGGAACATATGTTACATGTCTTATAGTCTCTAATACTTATTATTGATGTGTGGGTAAAGGATACGGGAGTGTTTTATTGATTGATGGCGAACGCTAAAATGGTGGGGGTGGAGGACTTTACGCTGCAAATATATACAGCGATTTCTATAATTCCAAAGACGTAGGTGAACGTGTTTCACAGACAGTTCTAATGTTAGGAATTTATGTCAGGAAATATGTAGGGACCCCTGAAAGAAAAAGGACAAAGGACGATCTATTGTGAGGTCATTGTGCACGGCGGATGACCAATGTGGCAGTGAGCGAAATATTGTGGGCCGGCAAATAAAATTCTATTCCATTTAAAATAGTTATGGATAAGGGCAGGGCTGGTCGACGAGTTAAGTTCTAAACTGGGGCAAGACCAAATTTGATGGTGTTACTTGGGATCTCGTAACAGTTGATTAGACGAGTTTAACTGCGGGCAAAGGGATGTACGTAATGTGGAATGTTTTATAAAGAGTGAAGTAGAGATGGAGGGTAGGCGGGAGAAACAATCTATGGGTCAGCAAACCAAATGAGGTTTGGGTCAGGTATATAAACATGGGAACAGGTTTCCCTGGATCGTGAACGAAAATCAATCATACTGCAAGAAATCAGTAGGGAAGAATGAAGCGAAGACAATAGTTCTCACAGATAGAGCAGCTCGAATCCAAAAGGCGTTTTTAGAAGATATTTGGGGAAGATGTCGTAATTAGGGTAAGTATAGGGTTCCCATTCTCCTGTCCCACTTAGGAAAACTGAACGGAAACCTCTGGAGACTTTGCGCCCCACCCAAGGTTTCCGTGCGGTTCCCGGAGGTTTTTTGTCCACCTGCTCCCACTACTTGCCACCTCCGGAAACCAGTTGCAACCTCCGGGAACCGCACGGAAACCTCGGGTAGGGCGCAAAGTCTCCACAGGGTTCCGTTCGGGTTTTCTAAGTGGGACAGGGGCAGTGGCCATCTATGTGTGGTGGCGCGTTCAATGTACATTTTCGCTCTGTTCGCTCACCGAAAAAGACATGGGGAAGAGGAACTTTGCGAGATTTCTTAAGACAGCCCATATTAAAGCCGTTAATCAGCTGCAAAGACAGGAATAGATAATCGACATTGTTTTACTTGTGTGCGATCGGCTCACATGAAATACATTGCCTTTTTGAGATGAAACCAGTGCGATTGGCTGGATGTGGTCTATATGAATTTCATCAAGATCTTTGATAAATGTTCTCATCACCTGCTCTAGTAGAGCGACAGCATAGGATACCCGGACAGCTAGCCAAATCTGTATAAACTTGGCCTCGTGCTAGGAAGCAGAGAATTGTGGTGAAAGGTTTTTTTTTCAGGTTTGTACCTATTGGTGTGCCTCAGGAATCGGTGATGAGGCCATTCATGTTTGCCATCTATATGAACGACTTGAATGAGCATGTACAAACAATGATTGGTTAATTTGTCAATTACACTAATATAGGTGATATTGTTGCCAGCAATTAGAACTGGATTTTATATAGGAGTGCAAGGGATCTGAGGAATGTTGAATGGATTTAATTATATTACGTTTTAAATGTAGCGTTTTGGAAAATCAAAGTCAAATGCAAGACATTCAGGGTGAGCGGTACGTTCCTGGGGATTATTGCAGAGGTGAGGGATATCTGAATACAAGTACATAGTTCCGTTTGTAGAAAGAACTGCATATGCTGTTTTAAACCGAAGATAGGCACAACATCCGGGTGTAACTCAGTGGGACAGGCAGCATATCTGGAGAGACGGCCTGACCCGCTGAGTTACTCAAGCATTTTGGTGTCTAGATAGCTCCCTTCTGGTTCGGTTGATTACCGTGCAAACACCTCATGAGTGGTTATCTCGTGCAGGTTATCTCGCCCTTAAAGTATCGTCGCATGCATATAGGGTGAGCAGAAGGCTTTTGGCACGAATCTCTGCATTAGTCAGAGCATTCGAGTCAGGATGTTCGCAAGTAAGGCTCCAGTTGCAAAATATTTTGGTACGACCTTGCTTTGACTGGCATGTTCAGTCTTTGTCAGCATACTATAGGAACGATACGATTAAGCTGCGAAGAATAGATACATTTTCTGAGTTTGCTGGCATATCTCGTGGGCCCGAGCTGCAAAGAAATTTGGCTAGGCTAGAAATTTATTCTCCTGCACGCATAACCCAAGAGGCGTGTACAATCCTAAGGGGTATAGATAAGGTGATTCCATACAGTTTTCTGCCCTGGGCAACATAATCAAGAAACAGCGGGCATAGGTTTATAGTGAGAGGGGAAATATTTGATAGGAACACGAGGAGCAGCTTTTTTTTTTTGACAGACGCGGTAGAGGTTTATGGAACGAACTGTCAGAATAATTTGTTGTGGAAAATACAATAACAACATGGCAAATAATTTGGACGGTACATGAATACGATAGTCTCCGAGGGATATGGATCAAACGCAAGCAAATAGCACCTGCATCGATGTGGACCTTGGTCTGCATGGATGGGTTAGGCAGAAGAAACGTTTTCTATGCTCTCTGACTCAATGATTCTAAGAAGAAATGGGGAATTGCGATCATGGAGCTAGTTTTATTTATTGTTTCAGATGATGTTGGCGGTTGTTTATTTCAAATCGTTGCTCTGGCGAGGATGCCATTCGCTAGTAGAGGCTGTGAAGTATTGGACCACGCTTGATCCACATCTATTGAACTGTTTCACCAGGATAAAAAATGCTGTTGCCTGCGGAGAACTGTAGCCATATTACCGTGCTCCTCTGACTAGATTGGAGGCAAAAAATGAAAATGTGTCCCTGACACATTCTGCGCGACACAGTGACACAGCGATAGAACAGCTGTTTCACAGAGACAGACATCGGCATTCGATTCTGACCACATCTGCTGTCTGTGCGGAGTTTGTATGTTCTCTCTGTGACCGCGTTGGCTTTCTGTGGGTATACCGGTGTCCTCCTACATTCCAAACACTTGCAGATGTGTGTGAATTTTCCCTCGTGTCTACGATTCGAACTTGAACCCCACAGAACGAGTGGACTGGTGATCGATGGTCTGCGTAAACTTGGCGGGCCGAATGGCCATTTTCACGCCATATATCTAAGCTAAACTCACCTGACAAGGCGTCTTATTTACGGGTTCAGGGAAATCTAGTGAGGTAGCTATGCGCCAGCTCTGCTTTCTGACACCTGCACAGTGAGACAGGTATGTTCCATTCGACCGCACGTAATCTATCTAAACTGTTAAACTTCAACGTGTTCTTCGGAATATTAACAGTGTAAAACTCGGGCAGATCACACACAGTGGGTGGGTGAGCTCAATTTATATTAACAGGATTACAGAACGTCTCGTACATTTTATGGAACAACATTTTTTGGCAATCATACCCCTAGTTGAACATTAATGTACCCTTCACAATTAAACAGGGATTGATTGTCGAATGGAGAAACGCTGATCGATGGTGGACATTCCGTCTCAATGGGGCACAGCGAAGGCAGATCGGGCAAATGTCAAACGCTAAAGGACAACGTATTGAAGTCAGGGGGAGGCACGTTTAAATGAGATTGCTGAGTATTTTTAATACCGGGAGTGCTAGGTACTTGGAAGGCGCTGACAGAGTTGGTGATGGAAGTAGATATGATGGTGTTTAAGCTCTTTAAATAGAGATATGGATATACAATGATTGAAGGGATATCGATATAGTACATGTGCAGGCAGAGGGTATTAGTACCGGTTGGCATCATACTCGGCACATATATCATGGATCGAATGGCATGTTCCTGGGAATTGATTTATATTTTTCAATTAAATATATTCGTTACTTCTGTCTTAAAAAATCAGCAGAGATACAAAGATATACACAATTTGGGTAGCAGCACAGAGCAAAATTGAGTAACAAATAATTCGGCACTGGCAGGGATAGAAGGCGGATAAAATTCATAGCGCTCTTGGGAAATTCACCGGACATTGTATTATTCAATGTCAACTATTATTTCGCTCCATTTCCCTTCACCACAACCGGTTGAATACACATTTATCCTACCACTAAGGGCATCCTGCATCTTTTTCCTCTTCTGTAGGATCACCTCCCATTCTCGAGACCCATATATCCCCTGCATCCTCCCTCTTTCACTCCCCGCTGTGCCCTATCTTGCACACCCACATCACTCCCCGAGGTTTCACATTTCAATCTCTCTTTTGTTTATCTGACATCCTATTTTCACCTCCAACCGTTGTCACTTACAGTCCACCCTTCTTCGTGTGAGTGGGTGAGTGGGTGAGTGGGTGAGTGGGTATGTGCGTGCATGGGTATTTAGCCACCTACTCAACAATCCATCTATATTTACGAGAAAGTAGCTGCAGCAAGGACAGAAAGTGCTTAACCCAAGCAAGTTTTACTCTGGGTGGTTGAATATGTGAAGAGAGCATACCGTTAAAGGCAAGACATTTAACAACATTAGCATGCGCCGGGACCTTGGAACCGAAGTTCATAACTCACCACATATGGCAGCACAATTAGAGAGAGACAATTAGAGAGAGAGAGAGAGAGAGAGAGAGAGAGAGAGAGAGAGAGAGAGAGAGAGAGAGAGAGAGAGAGAGAGAGAGAGAGAGAGAGAGAGAGAGAGAGAGAGAGAGAGAGAGAGAGAGAGAGAGAGAGAGAAGTGGTAAAGAAGATGTATGGTACTAAACCTCAATTGCCAGGGTCATTGAATGTCAGCGTTGGGAATTCATGAAGTAACTCAAAACGTCGCGTTTGGAGTAATACGTGCAGTTCTGGAGATTTTGTAGTGGGCCCGGCCGTAGTTTACCACAGTGCTGCCTGGCTTAGAGGCTTTCACCATCAGGGAGAGGTTTGATGAAATTGGATATTTTTACTTGCACGTCGGCGGTTGAGGGGAGATCTAGCAGATGTATATAATAAATGCTGTGCATAGACAGAGCATGCGGTCATAATTTTTTTCCCAGGGTGGAAATGTCCAAAACCAGAGGGCTTAGCTATAAGGTGGGAGAGGAATAGTTCAAAGGACATGTGTGAGTCATGCTTTTCAAACAGCGAGTGACGTGGGCCAGTAACACATCGCGATGAGTCGTTGTGGATGCACATACTATTGTGGCGTTTCATAGATTGGCACACTAATATGTCGGGGAAAGAAGGATATGTATCATGTACAGGCAGCTGAGTTCAGCTTAACTAGGAATCATGATCGCCACAAACATAGTGGGCCGAATGGCTGGTTCATGTGCTGTACTGTTGTGTGCTCTATGTTATTCATGGAAGAAACTAGACACAGCGGTCTGTCTTGTTAGAAAGGAAGCATACGACTATTCAATTATATAATAGTATTGTTAATCCGCACATTTATTTTGAATCGCCGGTTTACAAAATATTGTAAAATGAACTGAACATCAAACGTCAATATGCCTCTGATCCATGTACCTGTCTAATTGTTTCTTACACATTGCAATATACCCTTAACAATTTATCTGCCCAACTGACCGAACGATGAAGACCCTGCTGTCATCTTTGATATCTATCCTAACTATCTGCAACACCACACACGTGTGTATCATCTACTAATATCGCCATGTATGTTATCTTCCAAATCAATGGTGTGGGGGGGGGGGGGGGGGGTCGGAGTGGGGGTTCGTATAGGGTGGTGTAGGGAAAGGGGTGGGAATGAGGTGTGTGGGGGAGGAGGGGTGGTGTAGTGGAGGGGGGTGTGTGGTAGGGGGCATGTGTGGGTGGGAGAGCGGTGTGTGGGAGGGGGAGGGTAGGGCTGTGAGGGGAGGGGGTGTGGGGGGGGTGGGGGTATGAGAGGTGGAGGGGTGTGTGCGGAGGGGGTGTGCGGCAGGGGGCGGGTGGGGGAGGGAATGTGGGGGAGGGAGGGTGTGGGGGGAGCGGGGTGTATAGGGGAGGGGGACGGGGTGTGTGTCGGGGAGGGAGGGTGTGGTGAGGGGGAGGGTGTGCAGGCGAGGGCGTGTGTCAGGAAGTGTGATGTGTGGGATGGGGATGTGGGGGGGGTGGGTGTAGGAAGGAGGTTTGGGGGAGGGTGTGTGGGGGGAGGGGGGCTGGGGATGGGGTGTGTGGGGGTAGGGGTTTGTGTGGGGATATGGGGGTGTGGGAGTGTGTATGGGGAGAGAGGTGGTGTATGGAGAGGGGGGTTGTGGGGGTGGTGGTAAGTGTGGAAAGCGGGTGTGTGGGGGAGGCTATGAAGGTGTGGGGGGTGTGGGTGGGTGGGGTGGGGTAGGATGTGTGTTGGGGAGGGGGGTGCCTGGTGGGGAGTGCGTGTGGGGGGGGGGGTTGGTAGGGAGGTGTGGGTGGGGGTGATGGGCCATGTGGGGGTGGGGGGGCGTGTATGGAGTGGCGGCGTTTGTGGTGGAGGGAGGGTGTGTGGTTACGGGGGGGGGGGGGGTGGTTGTGCGGGGGAGGGGATTGTGCGGGGGAGAGGTTTGTGCGGGGGAGGGGAGTGGTGTGGGGGAGTTAGCGTTTCGGGGAGGGAAGTTACGGTAAGTGTGGGGGTGAGGGGGGGTGTGGTGGAGGGGGTGTGTGGCGGAGGGGTGTGGATGAGGGTGGTTTGTGAGAATGGGGTGTTGGGAGGAGATGGGGGGGATTTGGGGAAGTGGTGGTTTGGGGAATAGTGGTTGTGGTGGAGGGGTTGCATGGGGGACGTGTGGAGGAGGTGGGGTGTGGGAGAGGGAGGAAAGATGGGGGAGGGGGGGTGGGAGACGGGGGACGTGGGGAGGGAGACGTGCGGTGGGAGTGAGAGGTGGGGTGTGGGGAGGGTGGGGTTGGGGGGGGTGTGGGGTTGTGGGGGAGGGGGGGAATGAGTGATGTTTAGAGAAGGCGGCGTGGGGGAGGGTCGATGTTTGGTGGAGTGGTGGGTGCGGGAGGAGAGGTTGGTATGGGGGAGGGTTGTGTCGGAGGAGGGTGTGTTGGGGAGGGGTGGTGAGTGGGGGGAGGGGAGAGGTTGGTGGGCGAGGGTGAGGGGAGAAGTAGTGTGTGTGGGAGGGGTGACGGGGGGTTTGAGGTGAGGGTGGGTGTGGGTGTGGGGAGGAGCGCGTGTGGGGGGAAGGGGTGGCGTGTGTTGGAGATAGTGGGGTGGTTGTGGGAGGAGGCTGGTTGGGGAGGGGGGGAGGGTGTGGGGATAGTGGTGGCGGGAGGAATGTGTGGGGAGGAGGAGGATGTGGTGTGTGGTGATGGTGGGGAGGGGTGGATGGGGATGCGAGGATGTGGGAGTCGGTGTCGGTGGAGGAGTGGTTAGAGGGTGTGGGGTGTGGGAGAGGGGGGTGTGAGGGAACGGTGGAGTGGTGTGGGGAGGGGGGGAAGGGTGGAGGAGGTAGGGGGCGGATTGTGGTGTGAGAGGTGTGCTGTGGGGGAGGGGGGGTGGGGTTGGGTGTAGGGGGTTGTGGTGGTGTGGGTGGATGGGGCAGGGGGGAGTGGGGGTGGGGGGGCTGGAGAGTAGCGGGGGGGGTGTGGGGGTGGGGGGGGGTGGGGCGATTGTTGGTGTGGGGGGGGGCGGTGGGGGGGGGTGGGGGGGGGGGGGGGGGGTGGGGGGGGGGAGGTTGGTGGGGGGGGGGGGCGCCCCCAAGGAGGGGAGGTTTGCGGGTGCGGGGGGGGGGGGGGGGGGGGGGCTGTGGGAAGGGAGGGTGGTGGGGGACCACCATAGTGGGGGGGGAGGGGGTGTGGGGGGGCCGGGGGGGGGGGGGGGGGGGGGTGGGGGGGGTGGGGGGGGGGGGGTGGGGGTGGGGGGGGGGGGGGGGGGGGGGGGGGGGGGGGGGGGGGGGGGGGTGGCGGGGGCGGGGTGGGGGGGTGGGGGGGGGTGGGGGGGGGGGAGGGGGGGGGGGGGGGGGGGAGGGACGGGGGGGGGGGGGGGGGGGGGGGGGGGGGGGGGGGGGGGTGGGGGGGGGGGTGGGGGGGGGGGGGGGGGGGGGGTTGGGGGGGCGGGGGTGGGGGGGGGGGGGGGGGGGGGGGGGAGGGGGGGGGGGGGGGGGGGGGCGGGGTGGGGGTGGGGGTGGGGGTGGGGGGTTGTGTGGGGGAGGTGCGAGGGGGAATGGTGTGGGCCGCGGGTTCGGAGTGGGGGGGGGTGGGGTGGAAGGTGAGGAGGGTGGGTGGGGGAGGGGGATGGGGGCGGGGTGGGTGGGGGGAAAGGGGGGCCCCGGTGGGGGGGTAAAGATTGGGGGGTGAACTGGAGGAAAAAGCGGGCTGTGAGGATGGGGGATGCGGAGGGGGTTGGTTAGGGGATGTGGGGTGGGGGAGAGGGGGGTGTTGTGTGGAGGGGGGAGGAGGGGGGGGTGGCGGGGAGGGGGGTAGATGCGGGCGGGGGGGGAGGGGATGTGGGGGGGTGGGAGAGGGGGGTGTTAAGGGACACGGGGGGTGGGGGGAGGTGTACTAGGGTGGGGGTGGGTGCCATGGTGTGGGGAGCATTGGGGAGGGGGGGGGGGGGGGGTGGGGGGGGTGGGGGGTGGAGGGGGGGGGGTGGGGGGGGGAGGGTGTGTGGGGGGAGTGGGGAGGGTGTGGTGGGGGGGGGGGTTGTGGATGGGGGGGCGGGGGGTGTGGGTCCGGGGAGGAGGCTGGTGGGGGCAGTTGGGGGGGGGGAGAGA
Source organism: Leucoraja erinaceus (assembly GCF_028641065.1). Taxonomy (NCBI): domain Eukaryota; kingdom Metazoa; phylum Chordata; class Chondrichthyes; order Rajiformes; family Rajidae; genus Leucoraja; species Leucoraja erinaceus. Next base: position 97,271 of record NW_026576242.1, read on the forward strand.
CACGTACTGTGCCGAGGCGGGTCTGGGGGGGAGTGTGGTGGGGGGGTGTGGGCCATGAGGGGACGGGGGTGGGGGGGGGGCCTGACACAGAGTAGTGGGCTAGGAGGACGGGTAGTGGGGGGGGGGGTTGGGGGAGTGTGGGGGAAGGGGGTGTGGTGAGAGGGGGTCCGCCGCGTGAGTGTGTTGACGTCTTCTGCCGACAGCTTCTAGTTGTGAACCGTTCTCAAGATGTAGAACACTCAGGGGACCTTTGCATTCTAGTTTCCTTCCGTTTCTCACCGTCACCCACGTCATCTCTTCCAGTACCTTCGGTAAAACAAACTTACGGTCCGACTTCTCGAGGAATGACTTAGTTTCTCGGACGAACCTGATGTCATCCACTTGCTTCTCCAGTTCCACAACACGATCCTTCAGGAGCTGTACCTGGATGCACTTCACATATTTGCAGCAGCCAGAGGCACCATCGGTGCCAAGGACCTCCCACACCCTGCAAGCATCACACTGAATCAGCTTGATTGACATCTCCTTCTTTTACAGACTCTCAGGTTTTATTATTTTACCATTTGCAATAGTTTCATCATTATGTGGCCAGCGACAGTTTTAAGCGTCATTATTATTTCATGGCATTAGATGTTGATAACCTTACGGATTATATGTCTTAATATATCTATGATATGCTGCAACACTTAATTCTGTGCGCTGACACGTTAATCAAATTCATGATAAAATCCAAACGTAGCGAAGAGTATATAAACGAAGGTAACATCCGCTGCCGTTAATGTTGTGCCTCTTTCGCATCATCAGATAAAAACAAAACATCTGTGTCGACCGCGGGCGGCTTCACACCGCGCGATATTATTGAATACCAGCACTGTTGGAATGAACTACCATTGGAATGGCTGCCGAACGTGCAACTAGCGATGTGAAAACTTTATTCAATACGACCTTTAACATTTTATTGACACTGTTTTCAAATATGGTACCGGAATGTGAATAACGGTTGAAGAATACCTACTTCCGAGCAACAATTAAGCGCTTGACAAAACACATCTCTAACCACATCCGTACCTCAGCAATAATGATCCACTATATGCATTGTTTTGGTTGCACTACCACTTCGGTGATCCAATATTATGGTCTGATTAGCTGGTATCGCAGATTATTAATTTTTGTACCATCAATTATTGTTTTTTTTGTTATTCCGTTAAATAACCTGAAGAGCTGGCCAAATAAGAATTCGGTTGGGCCATCGTTTATAACATGACAATTAAACTTGATTCGACTCGTGACTCCTGTTCACCTCCCTAACACAGACCGCTAGTTGGTGTAATGGCGCTCACAGTTCACGTCGGGCTGCTTGTGCAGAAAGTCTAGTGACAGTATTTCTTTCAACCACATTAGTGCACTTTCTTGACGAAGGGACGCTAAACTATTTCTCACACTTTCCCTGGGCCCTTGGACATGTACACACACATCACCCCCCCTCCCCCCACACACACACACACACACCACACACACACGCACGCACACACACACACGCGCGCGCACACACACACACACACACACACACACACACACACGCACGCACGCACACACACACGCGCGCACACACACACAAACGCTCACACACACATACACACACACACACACACACCACACACACCACACACACCACACACACACACACACACACACACACACACACACACACACACACACACACACACCACAAACACACACACACACACACACACACACACACACACACACACACACACACACACTGAGGCATGGTGGGCTGGCAGCTCAGTCAGAGTATAAAAGGGAGATCGAGCAACTGTCCACATGGTGCCTGCGCAATACCCTATCCCTCGACACCAGCAACATTCCTGGGCGTGAACATCTCTGAAGACCGTTCCTGGTCCGAGAACAATAATGCAAATATCAAGAAAGCTCATCGGCGCCTCTACTTCCTGAGAAGATTACGGAGAGTCGGTTTGTCATGGAGGACTTTTCTATAACTTCTATAGGTGCACAACAGATAGCATGCTGACCGGTTGCATTGTGGCTTGGTTCGGCAACTTGAGCGCCCTGGAGAGGAAAATACTACAAAAAGTAGTAAACACTGCCCAGTCCATCATCGGCTCTGACCTTCATTCCATCGAGGGGATTTATCGCAGTCGCTGCCTCAAAAAGGTGACAGTTACATCAAAGACCCACACCATCCTGGCCACACACTCATCTCCCTGCTACTTTCAGGTAGAAGGTACAGGAGCCTGAAGACTGCAACGACCAGGTTCAGGAATAGCTATTTCCCCACAGCCATCAGGCTATTAAACCCGTCTCGGCCAAAACTGATTATTAATAACCCATTATCTGTTATTTGCATTTTATCAGTTTATTTATTCATGTGTGTATATATTTATATTGTGGTATATGGACACACTGATCTGTTTTGTAGTAAATGCCCACTATGTTCTGTGTGCTGATGCAAAGCAAGAATTTCATTGTCCTATCAGGGACACATGAAAATAAACTCACTTGAACTTTAACTTAAACTTGGATGTTGTCTGTACGGAATGTGTACGTTCTCCCTGCGGCCGCTTGGGTTTTCTCTGTGTTCTTCTGTTTCCTCACACATCCCAAAGACGTGAAGAATTGTATGTTAATTGGCTTCCGCAAATTGCCACTCGACTGCAGGATATTGCTATTGTAAGGGTCGGCGCTAACTCGATGGGACGAAGGGCCTGGTCCCAAGCAAAATCTCTGCAAGTAAATAAACGAGACTGGTCACAGGTGTCTCAATTGAGCTCCAGTTGTCGAGCGCGGTGCGCTCTTTGCGAAGTTCAGTCTTCTGCCTCAAGGGATACGTTTTACCGTTAGCTGGTTTGGAGCTCGCAAAATACCATTTGCTGGCGCGATCCTTGTTTAGTATGCTGGCTACCATCGAGCTTCTTCACTGTTGATTATCAGTTAACCCTTCTCTTAGTTGACCTTTGTGTTTACATACTTTTCAGAAACATTTGGCGGCTTGAACATTTAGTAAACTTGTGAGGGCCACTACTCCTCACTTCATTTTTAATAGTTGTGAGGAAATTTCGAAAGCAGCCATGTGGTGAGCGCAAAAAATGTCGATTCCATCCATTCTTTTCTAGCTCTTCATACATACTGTTTTTATATATTCAATCACAAATCAATGAAGCTCCATGGTCGTTATTACATATGGCACGTATTCCTCCCACAATACCTGGGACATGTACATGTCATACCACAAAATCCTGTATCCTGCACTATTCCAAATTCTACCTGGCAACTCTTCCGATGATTCCTAACTAAATACTGTGAAGATCCGCAGCGTTATACCAGAGCAAATAGAAATACAGGTGTACCTTGAGAGACAGTGGGAGGATACCTGGAGATAGCATGCAAGTAGAAACAAGGTTTAGAACTCACATGGAATGCTGGTATTTGGAATATTTGTGGAACAGTGGAAATATCTGCTGCAACTCGACCCGCAACGTCAAACATTCTTTCTCTCTAGAAACGATGCCTGTCCGGCCGAGTTGCTCCAGTTCTATGTCTATCTTTGATAAAACATTAGTCGGGTCTCAACCTGTGATCAGCATCCATCATACTATAGGAATACGTGATGGCATTGGGAAGGGTGCAGGGTATATTCAAGAAACTATGGCCGTGAAGGAATATTTCACTTTGAGGAGAGTCTTGGAGCGGTTGGTCTAATTTCACATACGCGGATAAGGTTAAGATGGGGCATAACTGAGATTCGTCACGATCTACAATTTCGCGAAAGGAAGAGATGGGATGAGATGAAATAAATGTTCACCTAGGAATTAATGAATACCGAGAAAACGATGTCGGGATAGTGGTGGATGCTGAATCACTCATATCGTACTGAAACGTTACCCAGTCCTTCTCTTCCGCTATGCTGCCTGGCTCGCTGTGTTACCCCAGCTATTTTGTGTCTACCTTCGCTCGTATCATTGCGCAAATAAAAAACGCCTGAATAGCGTAGGCATCAAAACCAACTGGACAGGTGGCACAAGATGGAATCGATACGTCCCAAGAGCGCCACTTTTTGCTGCTCTATAGCTCTACAGCTCTATGAATGATAGACACGGTGCAAGGTGAAACTCATCCCATTAAATGTTAGAATAACTCAGCGGCAAAGGAAGCATCTCTGGTTTGAGAGCATAGGTGACTTTTTGGGTCGAGACCCTTCTTCAGATTGGGAGTCAGGGTAGAGGGAGACACAGAGATAAGGACTTTTACGGTTTGAAAAGGAAACATCAAAGTAGAGTTGGGACAAGAAAAATGTTGTATAGATCATTGTGAGCGTGGAGAAGTTGACAACGAAACATACAGAGCCCACATTTGGCATCGCTTATATATAGAAATCCACATCTGAAACAAGAGATAGATTAAATTAGATTGCAGAAAGTGCAAGTGAACTATAACTAATCTGAAAATAATGTCGAATTATTGCCAACGATTACATTGTATCTATTTATGCTTCGTTGTCACCTTGTTCTAGCGAACAATGGCATATTCTACATTTGTCTTGAACTTCCTTGAAACATCCCCTTTGATGTTTCGTTTTCACAATGTACACCTTAATTCTGTGTATTCCTCTCAAAAAAGCTTACAAAATTAATCCACTCTATTATCTTTGGCATCCATGAGCGGCGAAGGAAAATTAAACTTACAGAGCTTTTCCCACTGAGAGTGGGGAAGATTCAAACAACGGGACATGACTTGAGAATTAAGGGACTGAAGTTTAGTGGTAACATGAGGGGGGACGTCTTTACTCAGAGAGTGGCAGCTGTGTGGAATGAGCTTCCAGTGAAGGTGGTGGAGGCAGGTTCGTTTTTATCATTTAAAAATAAATTGGATAGTTATATGGATGGGAAGGGAATGCAGGGTTATGGTCTGAGCGCAGGTATATGGGACTAGGGGAGATTATGTGTTCGGCACGGACTAGAAGGGTCGAGATGGCCTGTTTCCGTGCTGTAATTGTTATATGTTATATGGTTTATGGTTAAACTCCCCTTCACCCTCCAGTCTCCCCCGGCCAGTGATGTGATGGAGGCGGGGTATGGACCAATCGCGGGCAACGTTTCGGACAAATCCCGTCCCCGGAGGCGTCATTTCCGTTATTTGGCTTTTCGGCGTCGCGTATTTGGATTTTCGGCGTTGCGACGGTTCGGTTATTTGGCTTTTCGGCGTTGCGCCGATTCGGTAATTTGGCATTTTTTCGTCGCGTCCACTAGTTTATTTGGTTTTTCGGCATGGCGCCCGTTCGGTTATTTGGCTTCTCCGCGTTCTGACCGTTCGGTTATTTCGCTTTTCGGCGTCGATTCCTTTCGGTATCTTGGCTTCCACTTGTTGGCTTCGGCTTCGACTTCTCATCTTTCGACTCCCCATCCGGGTAACATACAACATTACATATACACTTCCAAATTATCACTTGCATTTTCAGCTTAGATCTGGCTATCTATGAATATTGCATATGATTCTCATTGCTTATTTAAGTATCATTCTCCCGTGCTCATGCTTTGAGCAAGTATTTTGTTTAAAGGAATAATAGAAAACGAGGAAATAAGTAGTGATCAATGCAACCACGTTTATTTATTTATACAATTATTCAGCCAATTGTTATCCAGAGATGCCTGTATGTGACCTCAGAAATTAGGAGACCAAAAACTGCACACAATACTCCCGGTGCGGTCTCACCAGTACCCTGTAAATCTGCGGTAGGACATCCTTGCTCATATGCTCCATTCCTCTCGCTATGAAGGCGAACATGCCATTAGCTTGCTACACTGCCTGCTGTACCTGTGTGCTTACCTTCAGTGACTGTTGTATAAGGACACCGAAGTCGCGTTGAGCCTCCCCTTTTCCTAATCTGACACAATTCACCATTCTGAAGAAGGTTCTAGACCCGAAATGTTACACATTCCTTCTCTCCAGAGATGCTACCTGTCCCGCTGACATTTAATTCCTTCCTCTAAATCGTCAATATATATTGTATAGAACTGGAGTCACATCACTGAGCTTTGCGGTACCCCTCTATTCACAACCTGCCATTCTGAAAGGGACCCGTTAATTCATTGTATTTGCTTCTTCTCCGCTAACCAGCTCTCCATTCATGTCAATACCCTTCCCCCAATACCATGTGCACATTTCTTGTGTGGGACCTTGTCAACGGCTTTTTGAAAGTCCACATCCACCACATCCACTGGCTCTCCCTTCTACTTGTTAAACCCTCAAAACAATCCAAAAGATTAGTCACGCACGATTTGTCCTTCATAAAACCATGCTGACTTCGAACGATCCTGTCACTGCTTTGCACATGCCCTGCTATTACACCTTTAGTAATGGACTCAAATAGCTTCCGATGACAAGCTAACTGATCACTAATGTTCGATTTTCGCTCTCCCCCCTGTCTTAAAAAGCGGGATTACTTTAGCTACATTCCGTCCACAGGAAGTCATTCAGAGTTTATAGTACATTGGAAAATGATCATTATGCGGTCACCTACTTGAGTACTCTGGGATGCAGACCATCAGGTCCAGTGGATTTATTTGCCTGCAGTCCCAACAATTACACGCCACTTTTTTTTTAAAACTATGGCTGTGTGTTAAATCGACTTTCACTGTACCTTAATAAGGCACACGTGGCAATGACTGTCATTTGAACCCTTGAGCGCTATTTCATGACTAACATGCATTTTCTTCAGTTTCTCCGCAACGCTAAATCCCCCGTTCCCTATTGTTTCCGGGAGGTTGTTTGTAACACGCACATAACCAAAGTATGCGTTAAACTGGTCTGTCATTTCCTTGTTTTCCATTATAAATTCACCTGTTTGTGACTGTTATGGACCTACATGTGTCTTCACTAATCAGATTCAAGGGATTACATTTGTCTTCACTAATCTGATGATGAGGGACCTGCATTTGCCTTCACTAATTAACGACTGACAGGTAGTTAAAATGCTATCACTCCCGCCAACATTGATGGACACAGTTGCGCAGCTGTTAGAACTGATGTCTCACAGCGCCAGACCCGTGTTCGGTCCACACCTCGAGTGCACTCAGTGTGGAGTTTGCAACGTTCCTCTGGGACCGCATGGCATTTCTTCGGATGCCATTCGAAGGCGGATGGGTTTGTAAGTTAATTGGCGTCTGTAAATGACCCGTATACTTTGTAGTGAGTGAAAATGTGGGATGATATGAAACAGGGCCTGCCCATGCTGTATCTATAAACTAAAGTAGCCTGTCTGTAATCCAGAAATCCAGAAGTTTTGAGGTCCCGACATCGGGCAAAGAGAGATGGGAAATCAATGCCAAATTTCGTCATGGCTTTAGAATCTTGGAAATTCAATGAATCGTTCTAGGATTCCCTTACATCTAGTTCACACTGTTGAATGCACGGCATTGTCTACACCAATTTGGTTCCTCAATGAACAATTACCATTCTCGTGCAGTGTAGAGGGAGTTTCAGTAAAAGTGTATACGGTGTGTCTCGAAATCATCCTGTACACTGCACTCCGCGAGGGGAAGACAAGATTTAGTACATGCCATTTTGACCCCCGTAAGCGGTAGCAAGTGTGGCCTATAAGAGTAACTCTGAGAACAATCAGTTTGATGCACGACTTTACTGGAGCATCCCTGAATTATCGAAACATAGAAACATAGAAATAGGGGCAGGAGGAGGCCATTCGGCCCTTCGAGCCAGCACCGCCATTCATTGTGATCGTAGCTGATCGTCCCAAATTAATAACCCGTGCCTGCCTTCTCCCCATATCACTTGATCCCACTAGCGCCTAGAGCTCTACCTAACTATCTTAAATCCATCCGGTTATTTCGTCTCCACTGACCTCCGTGGCAGGGAATTCCACAAATTCACAACTCTCTGGGTGAAATTTTTTTCCCACCTCTATATTAAATGGCCTCCCCTATATTCTAAGACTGTGGCCGCTGTTTCTGGACTCGCCCAACATTGGTAACATTTTTTCCGGCATCTAGCTTGTCCGGTCCTTTTATATTTGTTCAAGTTTCTAGAAGAATCCCCCTGATTCTAAACTCCAGTGAATACAAGCCTAGTATTTCCAATCTTTCATATGACAGTCCCGCCATCCCAGGGGTCAGTCTCGTGAACCTACGCTGCATTGCCTCAATCACAAGGATGTCCTTCCTCAAATTAGGGGAACAAAACTGTACACAATACTCCAGATGTGGTCTTACCAGAGCCTTATACGATTGCAAAAAACCTCTTTACACCTAGACTGAAATCCTCTTGTTATGAATGCCAACAATCCATTAGATTTCTTCACTGCCTGCTGTACCAACACGCCACATTTCAGTGACTGGTGTACAAAGACACCCAGGTCTCGCTACACCCCCCCTTACCTAAAGTAACCCCATTGAGATAATGATAACTGGATAACCTCACATTTATCTATATGATATTGCATCTGCCACGCATCGGCCCACTCACCCTGAATCTAGAGAACATTGGAAAATGATCACCAATGCGTCCATTATTTCTAGAGCCAACTCCCTGTGGACCCTGGTATGCAGACCATACAGCTCAGGGGATTTATCATCCATCAGTCCCATTCGGTTACCCGATACTATTTCTCTCCTAATGAAAAAGTATACCACTTTAGATCCTCTGTCCTCCAGTACACCTGGGAGATTGTTTGCGTCTTCTTTAGTGAAGACACATCCGATGTACCTGTCAAACTCTTCTGCCATTTCCTTGCTACCCATAATAATTTCACCTGTGTCGGCCTTCAAGGGACGCACATTTGACTTTGCCACTCTTTTTCCCTTAACATATCTAAACAAGCTTTTACTGTCCTTCTTTATATTCCTGGCCATCTTCCCTCGGACATCATCTTTTCAGCTCGTATTGCCGGCGACTCAGTACACACCAAGAATCCAGTCGCATTGTACAGTATACGGATTCGACCATTATGTAATAATATGTGCAGACTTCCTGACAATCGTACTAGCACAGCATAAGCATCGAGATGAATGAACCGATCGGAGACCTGTGGATCAAACTTCTGCTAACGTTGATATCTATGGATTTGAAAATTATAAATTTACTCCAATGGGTCGACTCACGGCGATGCCTGCCTTTGAATCATCATGGAGTCAGTTGAGTCAGCAGTAGTATTAAAAAACTAATTATAACACATTTCTCATATTTGCATTTCCCCTTATCGGGGTTACGATGCTCTAGAAAAAGATTTAAAATCTGATAGCATAATTCATTTGTATTTATACTGAGCATACTTGGGCCGTGAATTGGCAGCCACGGTTTAGTATCCGTGCGGGTGGGGCGGAGACCTTGAGATGGATTTGTTCTTGGAGGCGTCCGGCAGTCTGAACATTCGACTTCGGCACTGTGGGCGGCAAGATTTTCGACAGGCGAGTTACTAAAACTCTGTTCTTGACCGCTTTTGCCGAACTGTGTTGCGATTTTCGAGAGAACGCCGCCACCTACGGCCGTCATGTTTGGCCATCTCGCTCACAGCCCCCGTCTGCCGCACGTGTGCCGAGGATTTTTCCCGTCGATGAAATATGACCGAGATATTAATGTTTTCCAACCTTCCCCATTCTATCTACTGCCCCCGCTGGCAGCAGGGGAAGAGGGGACTATAAAACCCGGAAGTGTCCTGCTTCTATCACTTTCTGCCAGACCACGAAGTGAAAGGGTCACGGCTCTCTGAGCTGCAGCTCTACTCCAAGGTGAGTCCCCTGCATATGCCTTTTCAGCCAATTGATATGTATGGTGTTCACCATTCACCATGGTCTGATGTTTCTTGGCATTTTGTTGGATAGAGTTTGTAAATTTGTGTTGAACATGAAATACTTTTGCATATTGTCTATATTGTCTTTGAAATGTGTATTGAACATGAAAAGCATTTGTATATTTGTCTATCTATATTGTGTATGAAGTGTGTACTGAACATGAAAATCATTTGTATATTTGTCTATCTATATTGTGTTTGGAGTGTGTATTGAAAATAAAAAGCATTTGCAAATGTGTCTATCTATATTGTCTTTGAAGTGTGTATTGAACATGAAATGCATTTGTATATTTGTCTATCTATATTGTGTTTCAAATGTGTATTGAACATGAAATGCATTTGTTATTGTTATAAAGCGTTTGCAAATTTGTTTCTCTTGGGTTTTAAAATGGTTGCACCCGTTTTCAGGTGACTCAAGCATGATGTCTTTGAAATGTTCATGTAAATTGAAATGCATTTGTTGCAACGTTTTCAGGCGAGTAATGCACGAATAAAGCTTTATATTTGGATTTTAAAATGGTTGCACCCGTTTTCATGTGACTGATGCATGATGTCTTTGAAATGTTCATGTAAATTGAAATGCATTTGTTGCAACGTTTTCAGGCGAGTAATGCACAAATAAAGCTTTATATTTGGACCAGAGCTGTGCTTAAATTAAAAATTGGCGCTCATTTTGTGATTTTGGCGATTGCAAGATGGCGGCAATGACGTCATTTCCGGTGATCGGCAAACCGACGGCGATGCCGTCATTTCCGGTGATAGAGAACCCAGCGGGAAGACGTCATTTCCGGCCGGAGGCAAGATGGCGCTGCCTGCTGAAGACGGAGTGCACGAGGTGTTGAATCATTCTACAGAACTGGTAAATGTTCGTGTGTTTGTTGCAGCAAAAGCAGCATTGTCTTTCAGCCACAGACTACAACAGGATTTGAAGATTCGTTCAAATATTCGGCTGCTTTCTCTATGGTAAGTCTGTGTTTGTTGGACGTTATTTAAAAGCAGCATTTTGTTTCAGCAAAAGACTCTACAGCAGGATTTGAATATTCGTTTTGCACAGTGTATTTTAGTGTTGTGTGTGTGAATGTGTGAATGTGTGTGTGTGTGAATGTGTGTGTGTGTGTGTGTGTGTGTGTGTGTGTGAATATATATATATATGTGTGTGTGAATATATATGTGTGTGTGTGAATGTGTGTGTTTATCTGAATATGTGTGTGTGTGAATATGTGTGTGTGTGAATATGTGTGTGTGTGTGTGTGTGTGTATGTGTGTATGTATGAATATATGTGTGTGAATATGTATGTGTGAATATATATGTGTCTGTGTGTGTATATATATATGTGTGTGTGAATATATATGTGTGTTTGAATATATATGTGTGTGTGTGTGTGCGAATATGTGTGTGTGTGTGAATATGTGTGTGAATATGTGTGTGTGAATATATATATGTGTGTGTGAATATATATATATGTGTGTGTGTGTGTGTGTGTGTGTGATATATATGTGTGTGTGTGTGTGAATGTGTGTGTGTGTGTGCGAATGTGTGTGTGCGTATGTGTGTGAATATGTATGTGTGTGTGAATATGATGTGTGTGTGTGTATATGTGTGTGTGTGAATATATATGTATGTGTGTGTGAATATATGTGTGTGTGTGAATGTGTGTGAATATGTGTGTGTGTGTGAATATATGTGTGTGTGTGTGTGTGAATATATGTGTGTGTGTGAATATATATGTGTGTGTGTGTGTGCGTGGATAGATGTGCGTGAATATATATATGTGTGTGAATATATATGTATGTGTGTGTGAATATATATGTATGTGTGCGTGAATGTGTGTGTGTGCGTGAATAGGGGGTTGCACGTAAGGTCACAAGGTCATAGGACTTGACGCACGGAGCCGCTCAATCCATCTGGAAGACATCCGTCACTTGCAGTATATGTTATTAATGCAAGAAACGCGTACTTTCCTATCTGTTAAAAACCGCCAAAATGTTGAATTTGTGCTCTGAAAATAATTGTGGAAGTTGGGATAAGTATGAGAGACATGTAACCAACATTAGAATTCCAAACGTGAAATGAAATGGTAAAGAGTAGCGAGAATGGAAGGGACAACAGCAGCTAAAGTGCAAATATCGTAATTGAAAATATTGGAATTATTGTATTTGCTCACTGCATTTCATCAACAGTAAGGCATTATTCGTGTTTTTTCTTGATTCCTTTGGTATCTAAAAATTCTCAGAAGTGATAAATCTGGCTGTAAATTTTTCTTCAGTTGCGTTTTCATTTTGTACGTAAAAACCTACCTGAGAACCATGGGCGATTAAAAAAAATATACAGCCAGATTTATTAATTCTGAATTTTTTTAGTTGCCAAAGGAATCAAGGAAAAACACAAATAATGCTTTAGTCTTGATGAAATGCAGTGAGCAAACGGCCAATGTTCGCTAAGTATCTCCCTGGAAGATGGAGTTGGAAACAATGGTAAATGCCTACCAGCAGTATATCGCGTGTAATCCATTTCGTGTAGCTTCACTGGACTGCCGTGAAACCTCCCTGTGTGTGTGTGTGTGTGTGTGTGTGTGTGTGAATATATATATGTGTGTGTGTGTGTGTGTGTGTGTGTGTGTGTGAATATGTGTATGTCAATATGTGTGTGTGAATATGTGTGTGTGTGAATATGTGTGTGTGTGTGTGAATATGTGTGTGTGTGTGTACATGTGTGTGTGTGAATATATGTGTGTGTATGTGTGTGTGTGTGTGAGTATGTGCGTCTGTATATGTGTGTGTGTCAGTATGTGTGTGTGTGTGTGCGAATATGTGTGTGTGTGTGTGTGTGTGTGCGTGTGTGAGTATGTGTGTGTGCATATAAACCATATAACCATATAACAATTACAGCACGGAAAAAGGCCATCTCGACCATTCTAGTCCGTGCCGAACACGTATTCTCCCCTAGTCCCATATACCTGCGCTCAGACCATAACCCTCCATTCCTTTCTCGTCCATATAACTATCCAATTTATTTTTAAATTATAAAAACGAACCTGCCTCCACCACCTTCACTGGAAGCTCATTCCACACAGCTACCACTCTCTGGGTAAAGAAGTTCCCCCTCATGTTACCCCTAAACTTCTGTCCCTTAATTCTCAAGTCATGTCCCCTTGTTTGCATCTTCCCTCCTCTCAGTGGGAAAAGCTTATCCACGTCAACTCTGTCTATCCCTCTCATCATTTTAAATACCTCTATCAAGTCCCCCCTTAACCTTCTGCGCTCCAAAGAATAAAGCCCTAACTTGTTCAACCTTTCTCTGTAACTTAGTTGCTGAAACCCAGGCAACATTCTAGTAAATCGCCTCTGTACTCTCTCTATTTTGTTGACATTCTTCCTATAATTAGGCGACCAAAATTGTACCCCATACTCCAGAATTGGCCTCACCAATGCCTTGTACAATTTTAACATTACATCCCAACTTCTATACTCAAGTCTCTGATTAATAAAGGCCAGCACACCAAACGTTTTCTTTAACACCCTATCTACATGAGATTCCACTTTCAGGGAACTGTGCACAGCTATTCCCAGATCCCTCTGTTCACCTGCATTCTTCAATTCCCTACCATTTACCATGTACGTCCTATTTTGATTTGTCCTGCCAAGATGTAGCACCTCACACTTATCAGCATTAAACTCCATCTGCCATCTTTCAGTCCACTCTTCCAACTGGCATACATCTCTCTGTAGACTTTGAAAATCTACTTCATTATCCACAACCCCACCTATCTTAGTATCATCTGCATACTTACTAATCCAATTTACCACACCATCATCCAGATCATTGATGTACATGACAAACAACAGTGGACCCAACACAGATCCATGTGGCACCCCACTAGTCACTGGCCTCCAACCTGACAAACAACCATCCACCATTACTCTCTGGCATCTCGCATTGAGCCACTGTTGAATCCATCTTCCTACTCCACCATTAATACCCAACCATTGAACCTTCTTAACCAACCTTCCATGAGGAACCTTGTCAAATGCCTTACTGAAGTCCATATATACAACATCCACTGCTTTACCCTCATCAATTTCCCGAGTAACCTCTTCAAAAATTCAAGAAGATTAGTCAAACATGACCTTCCAAGCGCAAATCCATGTTGACTGTTCCAAATCAGACCCTGTTTATCCAGATGCTTATATATATTATCTCTAAGTATCCTTTCCATTAATTTGCCCATCACTGACGTCAAACTAACAGGTCTGTAATTGCTAGGTTTACTCTTAGACCCCTTTTTAAACAATAGAACAACATGCGCAGTACGCCAATGCTCCGGCACTATTCCCATTTCTAATGACATTTGAAATATTTCTGTCATAGCCCCTGTTATTTCTACACTAACGTCCCTCAATGTCCTAGGGAATATCCTGTCCGGACCTGGAGACTTATCCACTTTTATATTTCTCAAAAGTGTCAGTACTCCCTCTTCTTTGAATCTCATAGTTTCCATAGCTACTCTACTTGTTTCCCTTACCTCATATAATTCAATATCCTTCTCCTTGTTGAATACCGAAGAAAAGAAATTGTTCAATATCTCCCCCATCTCTTTTGGCTCTGCAGATAGCTGTCCACTCTGACTCTTTAATGGACCAATTTTATCCCTCGTTATCCTTTTGCTATTAATATAGCTGTATAAACCCTTTGGATTTACTTTCACCTTACTTGCCAAAGCAACCTCATATCTTCTTTTATCTTTTCTAATTTCTTTCTTGAGATTCTTTTTACATTCTTTATACTCCTCAAGCACCTCATTTACTCCATGCTGCCTATAATTATTGTAGATCTCCTTTTTTTCCGAACCAAGTGTCCAATTTCCCTTGAAAACCATGGTTCTTTCCTATTTTTACTATTTCCTTTCAACCGAACAGGGACATAAAGATTCTGTATTCTTAAAATTTCACCTTTAAATGTACTCCATTTCTCTTCCACATCTTTCCCATAAAACAAAATGTCCCAATTTACTCCTTTTAAATCTTTTCGCACCTCCTCAAAGTTAGCCTTTCTCCAATCAAAAATCTCAACCCTAGGTCCAGTTCTGCCCCTCTCCATAATTATATTGAAACTAATGGTATTGTGATCACTGGTCCCGAACTGTTCCCCAACGCATACCTCTGCCACCTGACCCGTCTCATTTCCTATCAGGAGGTCCAGCACCGCCCCTTCTCTAGTAGGTACTTCTATGCATTGTTGCAAAAAACTATCCTGCACACATTTTACAAACTCCAACCCATCCAGCCCATTTACAGAATGCGTTTCCCAGTCTATGTGTGGAAAATTGAAATCTCCCACAATCAATACGTTGTGCTTACTACTAATATCTGCAATCTCCTTGCGTATTTGCTCTTCCAATGCTCGCTCCCCATTTGGCGGTCTATAATACACCCCTATAAGTGATGCTACCCCTTTCCCATTTCTCAGTTCCACCCAAATAGCCTCCCTAGACGAGCCCTCTAATCTATCCTGCCAAAGCACTGCTGTAATATCTTCCCTGATAAGCAATGCAACACCTCCACCTCTTGCCCCTCCAATTCTATCACACCTGAAGCAACGAAATCCTGGAATATTTAGTTTCCAATCACAGCCCTCCTGCAACCATGTTTCACTGATCGCCACAACTTCCAGGTGTCAATCCAGGCTCTAAGTTCATCCACCTTTCTTACAATGCTCATAGCATTAAAATATACACATTTAAGAAACCCACCCTCTCTTATTCTCTGTTTATTGTCTTTTTCTTCTCTCTCCCCTACATTTTAGATCAGAGTGCTACCATTCTCTGCCCCCTGCTTCACACACTGACTGCTAGCTTTCCCAATTTGGGTCCCTCCCCCAAACCATACTAGTTTAAAGTCTCCCCAGTAGCCTTTGCAAATCTCCCCGCCAGGAAAGTGGCCCCCTCGAGTTCAAGTGCAACCCGTCCTTTCTGTACAGGTCGCACCTTCCCCAAAAGAGGTCCCAATGATCCAGAAACTTGAATCCATACCCACTGCACCAGTCCCTCATCCACTCATTTATCCTCCACCTCGCTCCATTCTACTCTCACTGTCGCGTGGCACAGGCAGTAATCCTGTGATTGTTACCTTTGCAGTCCTTCTCCTTAGCTCTCTACCTAACTCCCTAAATTCTTCTTTCAGGACCTCTTCTCTGTTTTTACCTATGTCGTTGGTACTTATATGCACCACAACATCAGGCTCCTCTCCCTCCCATTTCCGGATTTCTTGGACCCGTTCAGCCACATCTCTGACCCTGGCACCAGGGAGGCAAACTACCATCCGGGACTCCTGTCTGCGTCCACCGAATCGCCTATCCGACCCTCTGACTATAAAGTCCCCTATTAAAATTGCCCTCCTCTTATTTTCCTTACCCTTCTGAGCAACAGGACCGGTCTTTATGCCAGAGGCCCGACCGCTGTCGCTGCCCCCAGGTAGGCTGTCTCACCCACCCTTACTCAAACATGAGTACTTATTTTCAAGGTGTACAGCCACCGGGGTACTCACCAGTCCCTGCCTCTGCTCGTTGCCCTTCTTAACTGTGACCCAGTTTCCTGTCTCCCGTGGTCTTGGAGTGACCACCTCCCTGCAACTCCTATCTATGACCTCCTCGCTCTCCCTGAGCAGACAGAGGTCATCGAGTTGCTGTTCCAGGTTCCTAACCCGGACTCTTAGGAGCCCCATCTCGACGCACCTGGCGCAGATGTGGACGGCTGGAGGGCACTCAGACTCCATGACCTCCCACATCTGACATCCAGAACAGTAAACTGCCCTGGCCCTCATTCTCCCCCTTATCCTGGATACAATACAAAGCCTTACCCGGGATACAAGCCAATCAGCTGCTTCCTCTAGTCCTGTAACGGCTGCTCCCTTTAGTCCGTCCGACCAATCAGAGGCTTCCACCAGCCCCCTTAATTTGAAGTGTGATCTGCGAATGGAACGTTGCAGATTTTCGTCGCTCCTCCATCACCAATCTGTTGAAACAAGCCCCGCGATGGGTATTTTAACTCACCACACGAAGGTCGCTCCCTCACCAACGGCTCCTGGGCCTCTGTTGAAACAAGCCCCTGCATGTGAATATATATACGTGTGTGTGCGAATATGTGCGCGTGTGTATATGTATGTGTGTGTACATGTGTGTATGCATGATTATATGTGTGTGAATATGAGTATGGGTGTGTGTGCATATGTGTGTGAGTGCATGTGAATATATATGTGTGTGTGTGTGTGTGAAATAATATAGTATTTCGTAGTTCAGAGCTTATTTGTTATGTTTAATAGCTTGATGGCTGTCAGGAAGAAGCTGTTCCTCAATGTAGATGTCACAGTTTTCAGTTTACAAAAGTCGGACGCGACTCCAGAAGTTGGGCATCAGTCAGTCCACAAGCTGTGAGAGTCACTCCAAAGGCCATGAGTTAATCCCAAGGCAGTGAGTGAGTCCACAGATCATGAGTAAATCGCTCACTGCCCCCCTCCTCCACTGACATCCCCCACCTCAAGACGCTGCCCTCCACCTGGCTATAGGATGCCCCCCCTACTGAAGCCCTCCACATCACCTGCATGACGCCACCCCACCCCTTGTCATCAGTTCACGACAAACCCTGTCTGAAGCTGCCCTTGGCTGCACGAAATTTACCTCCCATAGGGCAGTGTCTTGAGGTGGGGGATGAGTCTGTGTATGTGTGTGTGATTGAGTCTGTGTGTGCGTGTGTGTGAGTGAGTGAGTCCGTGTGTGTGTGTGTGTGTGTTGTATGAGTCTGTGTGTGTGGGTCTTTGTGTGAATATGTGTGTCATTGGATGTGTGTGTGTGAGTCTATGTGTGTGTGTCATTGAGTTTGTGTGTGCGTGAATGAGTCTGTTTGTGAATATGTGTATGAGAATGTGTGTGTGTGTATGAATGTGTGTGTGTGAATGTGTGTGTGAATATGTGTGTGTGTGTATGTGTGTGTGTGTGAATGTGTGTGTGTGAATATGTGTGTGTGTGTGTGTGTGTGTGTGTGTATGAATATGTGTGTGAGTGAATATGTGTGTGTGTGTGTGTGTAAATATATGTGTGTGTGTGTTTATGAATATATGTGTGTGCATATGTGTGTAAGTGCTTGTGAATATATGTGTGTGTGTGTAATAATATAGTATTTCGTAGTTCAGAACTTATTTGTTAAGTTTAATAGCATGATGGCTGTCAGGAAGAAGCTATTCCTCAATGTAGATGTTACCGTTTTCAGTTTACAAAAGTCGGACGTGACTCCAGAAGTTGGGCATCAGTCAGTCCACAAGCCGTGAGAGTCAGTCAGTCTAAAGGACATGAGTTAATCTCAAGGCGGTGATTGAGTTCACAGGTCTTGAGTAAATCGCTCACTGCCCCCTCTTCTCCACTGAAATCCCGCATCTCAAGATGCTGCCCCCCGTTTGGCTATAGGATGCACCCCGCACTGGAGCCGCCCTCATCCCCTGCATGAGCCCCCCCCCCCCCCTTCTCATCAGCTCACGGGAACCCCCGCCTGAAGCTGTGCCCCTCCCTTGGTTGTACGATGTGTACCACCCCCCATCACACCCTGACAGCCCCTATCTCAAAAAAAATATTTTGCACCAAATCTTCAGTGTTCATTAACAACTGAAATTGTCTTTAGGCTGCTTTTTCAACATCATGTCAGGAAATGTCACAGGTCAAGGTGACGTGGCTATTGCAGTAGTATCCTCTGGTATAGCAGCTACATTTCTGCCTGGTGGAATAACTACACATTCTCGATTCAAGATACCCATCCAAGTGGCCGAGGATACATTGTGCGACATCGAGAAGAACTCTAAGACGGCACATTGAACGAGGCAAGTGAAAGTCATTGTTTGGGATGAATGTCATCCCCTCTGCCAGTACAGGCCTCAGTGACTGAGCTGCCAGCCCTCAGTGACTGAGCTGCCAGCCCAAAAAATCCATTCCGCCCACAAACTCCATAATAGCCCTCTGGAAACAACTACCTTCGGCCCAACATACTAGCTCAACAGAAATATGAAGGGAATTGTCAAAGGTTTTCTGAATGATGGAACATCGCTCAAGAATGTTGTCATTGATAGCGTGCTTTGTTGAATGATGACTTCTGAGATAAATTCTCAGATTTTCATTCTTAAAATTTGACCGCTGACTTTCTGTATATTAAAATTGTGTCTTTTTATCAACAGGAAATAGTCATCAGGAGGCAGTGAGCAGAAGAACACAACAAGACGCAACGACACAACAAGTAAAAACGTAATAAATTACATCTTTAAAATTTAAAGTGTTCTTATATTTTAAGAGTCATTCACATTTTAAACTTTAATAAAACCTTTTTGTACTTTTAATGCTCTGTGTTCTTCATCACAATATAACCTAATAGGCAGGAATGGCTGCTCTGTGGGAGAGCCACTAAGAGTGCATGGGGCGTGGTTGTTTGGAGATGCACTGAATGTGTGGGTGGGAGGGGAATGGCAAGAAGCAGAGTAGGGGGGAGGGAGGTGAAGGCAGGTGGGATGACCGAGTGAACTGCCAGCGTACCAGGCGTGAGTGACTGCACTTCCAGCCAACGAGGCATCAGTTAGTGAACTGCCAGCCTAATAATCCATTAAGTTCACACTCTCCCCCTTCTCTCTCTTACTGTCTGTCACCTGTTTTGGGCACTATTTCGGGCAGTTTCTCAACCGCCAGCCTGCCAGGTCCGAATGATTGTACTGCCAGGCCTCAGTGATTGAGCTGCCAGCCCAAACATCCATTCGGCCCACAAACTCCATACCAGCCCTCTGGAAATCAGTACCTTCGGCCCACAACACTCATACTAGCGTAACAGAAAGCACCCCTCCCACTGGCCAGCAATATTGGAATTGCAGCAGAGGTGGAATATTGTGTTGGGTGTCCAGCCCTCCCGTGTGATACTGGGACCCAACGGGTCCCACTTAGTCTAGTGTGTGCGTGTGTGTGTGTGCGTGTGTGTTTGTGTGTGTGTGTGTGTGTGTGTGTGTGTGTGTGTGTGTGTGTGTGTGTGTGTGTGTGTGTGTGTGTGTGTGTGTGTGTGTGTGTGTGTGTGCGTGTGTGTGTGTGTGTGTGTGTGTGTGTGTGTGTGTGTCTGTGTTTGCGTCTGTGTCTGCGTCTGTGTCTGCGTCTGTGTCTGCGTCTGTGTCTGCGTCTGTGTCTGCGTCTGTGTCTGTGTCTGTGTCTGTGTCTGTGTCTGTGTCTGTGTCTGTGTGTGTATTGTAGGGGAGAGGGAGAAGGCGGGAGAGAAGGGGGGAGAAGGGAAATAGGGAAGGGGAGGAGAGAGAAAAGAGGGAGAGAATGGGGCGAGACAGAGAGACAGCGACAGAAGGGTGAGAGAGACAGAAGGGAGATAGATATAGAGAGAGGGGAGAGAGAGAATGGGGATAGAGAAAAGGGAAGTGAGGGAGAGAAAATGGAGAGAGAGAGAGAGGGAGAATGGGTGAGAGAGAGAATGGGAGAGAGAGAATGTGGAGAGAGGGAGAAGGGAGAGAGAGAGAGAGGAGAGAGAGAGAGAGAGAGAGAGAAGGGTGGAGAGAGAAGGGATAGAGGAAGGACGGCACGTTATAACCCGCAGCCGTCCCATTCTGACCGCCGCCGAACTCCCCACCGCACCGATGTACCCTTCTTCACGGCGGCCTCAGTTTCGGCTCTGACAATTCGAGGGATCTGACCGGTAACAAGTGCAGCCCCGGGGCGCAGTGTTCTCCGACTGCTGAAGCTAGCGGTAATTACGTGGGCTGAGGTGGCAGGAACAATGATAAAATGTGAAACCGACGCGATCACAGGGAGAACGTGCAACCTTCTCACAGACAGCACCCGAGTTCATGATCGAAACCGGATGTCGGACACTGTGAGGTAGCAGTTCCCCCTTGATACCACTCTGCTACCCTGCCTAGAAGGCATATCGTGACTGTCTAAGGAGCAAGCCGCAGGGTGGATTGGTCGCTGGGATCGCTGGGGCGGGGGGTCACACATGGTGTATGACAACTAAATTAATACATTTAGTTGTGTTTCCACAGGAGCAAGTATGACTTGATGTAGCTGAAACAGGGCTTTGGTGAGACCCCATCTGAGGTTGTGAGTGCAAATATGATCTCAGTGATTGATGAAGGGGGTCCTGGACATGGTGAGAATGCAACAAGGGCTCATTCAAAAGACTCTTGCAATGGCAGTTCATGGGTGTAGGGAACTGTTGGTTCTACTGGAATTATATTCCTGGGAATACGGAAGGATCCTGTACATGTCTAACATCATTGGTGAACTGTACACGGAGAGGATGCTGCCAGTGGCTGGACAGATCCGGACAATGACCATTGGCAGGACCTGGTGGTCAATCTCGAACAGAAACGGCTTGGATAGAGTAGATGTGGGGAACATATTTCCACTCGTGGGAGAATCTTGAACTATAGGTCATAACAGCCGAATTGAAGGCCTTTCCCTTAGGGCGGTGATGAGTAGGAATTTTGGTAGGCAGAGGGTGGCGAGTGTGGAATTGTTGGCCACATCATGCTTTGGAGGCCAATTGATATTTTTAGGGCAATTAGATGGAAGCTGATAATACGTGTTCAGGGATTTTGGGGATAAATAGAGTAGAACAGAATATAATGCCCTTTATTGTCATTTAAACAGCTTCGTTTGAACGAAATTGCATGTTCTACAGTCTTACAATGCAAAATAACCCAAGACCCACACTCAACACAGTTTACACAGATCCATCACAGTGAATCTCCAACACCTCGCTGTGATGGAAGGCAAAAGTCTAATCTCTTCCCTTTGTTCTTCTGCCGAGGTCCAACAGTCCAACTGCAGCGTCGAGGCGAATTGGGGCTCCCTATGTTACAGCCCCGGCGGGGGACGGTAAGTCCTGTGGCCGTTTAAGCCGCGTCGGCCGATATTAGTCCTTTAAACTCCGTGTCCTTTAAACTCCGCGATTCCAGCGGGGGAAGTTGCCGTTGCGGGAGCAGCTGAAAAGTGGTCTCCTACTAGGGACCTGGAGCTCCCGATGTTCCTGTCCACCGGGCCTGCGGCCGGTGCCGCCGAGGCTCCTAAGTCGGGTCGCAGCCGCGCGCCACCACAGCTCTTCCCGCTCCGAAGACGGCCAGCTCCGCGATGTCAGGACCGCAATCTCCGCGACTGGAGGCCTCAGGTTGGTTCCGTCCGGAGGCCGCCGCCGGCTCCACGATGTTAGGCCCAACGACACCAGAGACCTGACAAGGAAAAAGTCGGGTCCCCGTGCAAGGAACAGACTAACGGTTTCCTCCACGCCTAGATATACACAGCTGAAGAAAAATAATTAAAACTAGAGTCAAGACTAAAAATAAAAAAACGACAGACGGACTATAGTCGATCCGCTGCCGATAAGCGCCGCCACACCACACCTCAGCGATAAGGTAGGATAATGATTTTTGCAGGTAGATATAGACCAGCCATGTATGAATGGCGGAGCAGGCTTGTTGGGACGAATTGTCTAAATCTGCTCTGATCATTTAAATACCTAATGCTGAAATAACTAAGCGGGTCAGACAGCATTTCTGGAGATAATTTATACGTGACATTTCGGGTCGAGGACCATCTTCAGACTGAGAGACAGGGGGAAAGGGAAAGAAGAGGTACAGTCGGTGGTGTACAGAGATGTAGCACAAATGAATTGAAGTAAGTATTCAAAAAAGTAAGATAATAAAGGAATCTGTGGCCTGGCTGAAAATAAATATAGATAACTATACGAAAATAGACAGTTCCTTCCGGTAGGATAGTGCTAGTGCGCATAGATCGCTGGCTGTTCAGGACTAGGTGAGTCGGTTCTTGCTCAGGTTTCAACACCATCACTCGCAATACTGGCTACTCGCTTTTGCAGCAAATATACTAAAACTGGAACGATGCGTTGAGTATTAACATAGCTCTACGCAAGGTATTCACATAGATTCTTGAAGCGTGCCATGTCTTTAAATGGGGGGGGGGGGGGGGGGGGGGGGGGGGGGGGGGGATACAGCAGCTTGTAGAACGTCAGAGGTATGGGTTCGATCCTGACCTCGGTTGTTCTATGTCTCTGTGTAATTGGCACGTTCTACATGTGACCCGTGTGGGTTTCTTCCGGGTCCTTTGGTTTACTGAAAGGTGATGGATTGTGAAGTATTACGTTTGCGTTTATCACGTACACTAAGGTACAGCGAAATACGTTGTTCAGCATTCTGTCCAAACTGATCAGATCCACCATGCAATCAAGTCAAACTCGAGTGCAATAGGTAGAGCGAAGGATAATATACTGTTTGCAGAATATTGTTCATAAGTTCATGTTAAAGGAGCGGAATTAGTCAATATGTCCATTCGAGCATATTCTGCTATTCAATCAGGGCCAATCTGTCTTTCCCTGGTCAAGCCCATTCGCCTGCCTTCTCCCCATAACACCTGACATCCGTACCATCAATTAATCAACTATTCCAGTTCTTCTTAGCGTTATAGCACGTCCGTTTGCATGGGCAAAGTCCAATGTCTTCAATGGGGTAGAGGTGAATGAGACAGTATCCTCATATGGATAGACATCTGTCGGACATTACGCTATCCTATATTCGGCCTGTTCAGAAACCTGATAACAGGCGGGAAGAAGCATGTAGCGTGATTTTAAATGTTGTATAATTCTCTCAAATGGTGCAGGGATAAAAAAAAAGACCGGGGTGGGTGACTGAAGTAACCGGATACACTGACTGCTCCTCCTGCTCCCCCTCCTGCGCTGCGAGCTTGAATGCTTTAAGCTCTGGCAATCGTTTTGCCTTATCCAGCATCGTACAGCCTTGTGTCGCTTAATTGAAAAGTTGGCCATTGCTGTTTATCAGATAAGGTGACCTTTCCGATCGGTGCCCTGCTCCAACATGTATTGTTTGGAATATTTTCTCAGGCTGATATTTAAATCAGATGATTGCAAAGTATTGTGGTCGTTGGGAACCTAGACAAGGCAGTTCCTTATTCCAATACAATGTAGAAAGTAGCATCAGTTTCACCGTGGAGTTGCGGCGGTTTATAGATATGATAGTCTGTGGGTGCAGGATAGTGTACGAGTTGATCGCTGCTCGACGTGCGTTCAGTGGACTAAGGGCCTTTTTCCACGTTGTATCTCCAAATGGGAAGCGAGAATTGGAAGAGCAAATATGTAAGGAGATAGCAGATATTAGTAGTAAGCACAAAGTAGTGATTGTGGACGATTTCAATCTTCCACACGTAGACGGGGAAACACATTCTGTAAAAGGGCTGGATGGTTTGGAGTTATATTTAAGAGGGAATTAGATTTGGCTTTTGTGGCTAAAGGTATCAGGAGGTATGGAGAGAAAGCAGGTACAGGAAACGGTGTAGGCTCGAAGGACCGAATGGCCTACTCCAGCACCTATTTTCTATATTTCTGTTTCTATGTATGTTTGGGGAGCACTTTGGGTCCAGTGATCACAATACCATTAGGTTCAATATAATTATGGTGAAGGGCAGATCTGGACCAAGGGTTGAGATTTTTGATTGTAGAAAGGCTAACTTTGAGGATATGCGAAAGGATTTAAAAGGACTGAATTTTGTTTTCTGGGTAGGATGCAGAAGAGAAATGGAGGACATTTAAAGCTGTCATTTTAAGAGTACAGAATATTTATGTCCCTGTTCGGTTGAAATGAAATAGTAATAATTGGAAACAGTCATGTTTTTCAAGGAAAATTGGACTCTTGGTTCGGAAAAAGAGAGAGATCTACAAGAATTATAGGCAGCATGGAGTAAACGAGATGCTTGAGGAGTATAAAGAATGTAAACAGAAACAACAAATAAATTAGAAACGCTAATATAAGAGATGAGGTTGCTTTGGCAAGTATTTTTCCTGTTGGATCTAAAAGTGTCGTTGCAGCGGCCTCGGTGCCTGCTGCTCAGCGCGCCCCTAAACCAGAGCAGACCTATTGTTTTTCCAGCAACTGTCTTGGAATGGTGGGCCTTGAGTTCCTCCAGCATTCTTTTTTTTTTCACCGGTAGTTTTCGCGACAATAGACAATAGATAATAGACAATATGTGCACGGGTAGGCCATTCGGCCGTTCGGGCCTGCACCGCCATTCAATGTGATCATTGCTGATCACCCCCAATCAGTACCTCGTTCCTGCCTTCTTCCCATATTCCCTGCCTCGCTGTATTTAAGAGCTCTCTCTTGAAAGCATCCACATAACCCGCCTTCACCGCCCTCTGAGGCAGAGAATTCCACAGACTCATCACTTCTGTGAGAAAAAGTGTTTCCTCGTCGCCGTTCTAATTGGCTTACTCCTTATTCTTAAATTGTGGCCACTGGTTCTGCAAGTGCAGTACCGGGGCACGCAGGCGACCTGGGAACTGCAGCAAGACGTAGGGCAAGCGACACTACCTGGACGCGTCAGACCTGGAGCAAGCGAGCGGTCCTCGGTACTGCAGCTAATCGCAGGGCACGCAGCCGACCTGGGTGTCTTAGGCAGATGTGGCGCAACACCCAAACCTGGGCGCAACAGCCAGGCTCTGGGCATGCATCTGCAGTTCCTTCCTAAATTGTTCTAGTAAATCTTGGCTGCGCTCTGCGCCGTGCTTTCACGCTGTAAAGTGCAGTGCCCAATATCCCAGCCTCAATGAACCCAATGTTTTAACGAAGTTCAACACAACCGACTAGCCTTTGTACGCAGGACCTTCAGTTACAAACCCGTGCAATTGGTTGGCATAGTTCATACTGTGTATTTTGCATAGTGTAGTGAAACTTGCAACATAGAAACATAGAAAATAGGCGCTGGAGGAGGCCATACGGCCCGTTCAGTCAGCACCGCCGTTCATTGTGTTTATGGCAGATCGTACCTATGTATATATATAGATATATATATGAAGAAGCCTGCCTTCTTCCCATATCCCTTGACTCCACTAGCTCCTACAGCTCCATCTGTGGCAGGGAATTCCGCAAATTCACAACTCTCCGACTGATTTTTTTTTCTCACCTCAGTCTTAAATGTCCTCCAATTTATTCTAAGACTGTGGCCCCATGTTCTGGACTCGCCGAACATTGAGAACATTTTTCATGCACCTAGCTTGTACAGCCCTTTTTGTACTTTCATATATTTCTATAAGATCCACCCTCATCCTTCTAAACTTCGGTGAACATAAGCCTAGTGTTTTCAATCTTTACACATATGACAGAGCCGCCATCCCAGTGATCAATCTCGTGAACCTACGCTGCACGTCCTCAATCACAAGTATGTCCTTCCTCAAATTAGGAGACCAAAACTGTGCATAGTACTCCAGAAGTTGGCTTACCAGAGCCCTATACAACTGCAGAAGAACCTATTTACCACCATACTGAAATCCTTTTGTTTTGAAGGCCAACATTCCATTAGCTTTCTTCTCTGCTTGCTGTACCTGCACGCCAACTTTCAGTGGCCGGTGTACAAGGCCACCCAAGCCTCCCTGCACCTCCCCTAACCTAAACTAACCCCATTGAGATTGTAATCGCCCCTTGTTTTTGCCGCCAGAATGGATAACCTCACATTGATCTATGTTGTACTGCATCTGCCACGCTTCTGATCTTTTCCTCAGCCTGTCCAGGTCAACCTGCAACCGCCTAACATCCTCAACACAGTTCACACTGCCACCTAGCTTTGTGTCATCCGCACACTTCCTAGTGTTGCTCCTAACTCCCTCTTCCAAATCATTAATATATATTGGGACTGGGAATGGAGGGTTATGGTCTGAGCGCAGGTATATGGGACTAGGGGAGATTATGTGTTCGGCACGGACTAGAAGGGTCGAGATGGCCTGTTTCCGTGCTGTAATTGTTATATGGTTATATATGGTTATATGGTAAACAGTTGCGCCCCAACACCGAGCCTTGCGGCACTCCACTCGCCACTGCCTGCTATTATGAAAATGACATGTTCACTCCTACTGTTTGCTTCGAGTCTGCCAACCAATTTTCTATCCATGTCAACACTCTACCCCCACTACCATGTGCTCAAATTTTCCCAACCAATCTCCCGTGCGGGCCATTAGCAAAGGCTTTCTGAAAGTCTAGATACATTACATCCACTGGCACCCCTTTATCCATTTTACTTGTCACATCCTCTAAAAAATGTCAGAAGATTAGACAGGCACGATTTCCGTTTCATAAATCCATGTTGACGTGAATTTCATAAATCCATGTTGATTTGAATTTTATAAATCCATATTGCCTTGCATACTCTATGATCTTTGGCCGGTGCTTCGGGTGGCGTCCACGAAGGTGCGGGTCTATGTGACACATGATGTGTTGCCTGTCATCCGGGGCACGTTGTTAGATGTGGACCTCCATCCGCTCACAGACATGCGTCCGGCCCACATGCAGAACAGGTTTAAAGTGAGGGGTAAATGATTTTATTGGAACCCTAAGTCGACATTTTTACATGAAGTGTGATAAGTATATGGAACGAGCTACCTGAAGGGTCAGTTGAGGCCAGTCCAACCATAATGTTCAAGCAACATGTGTATAGCCACATGGATTAGTGTGTCATGGTCCACGGGAAGTCGTCTATATGGTGTACTTTGGTCGTCATGGACAAATTGGCCAAAGGGCATGTTTTATACAATACAATACAACAGTTTTATTCGTCACATTGTACATACAGTGTAAGTGAAGTGAATTTGTCAGCAGCGGTACAATGATAAGGAACACACAATACACAATAAAACAATAACACCAACATCCACCACAGCATTCATCACCGTGGTAGAAGGCCAGTCCTCCTCCATTTCCCCCCGCGGTCGGGACCTCAACCCTCCGCAGCCGTCGCTGCAAGCGTCCAGATGGTAAGAGGCCAAGGTACAAGTCCAGGTAAGTCCAGAGTCGGCTCTTCGCCACCGGAGACCGCGGCTTTCGGTTGGTGTAGGCCGCAGGCCGGCGGTTGAAAATGTAAAGTTCCCACCGCGCCGCAGCCAGAAGCACCGCAGACCGCAGGGCCGGCAGTCGAAGCTCCCCTCCAGGGGTGACGGTAAGTAAGTCCACATCGGGTCCGCCGTAGTAGTTGGCCGCGGGCAGGCGGTGGTGGTTTCTTCTTCTCCCGGGTACCCCACGAGGGTTCCCGGAGCTGTGCAGACCGCGGCTTCAGGCTGCCGGCTGCCGCGGGCCAGCGAAAAGGATTAAATTAGTTTCACTTAATCATGCTCGGCATGGGCATTGTGGGCCGAAAGACCTGTTCTATACGGTGCTGATCTGTACTTTATGTTCAATATCTTCTCATTCACTGAGTTTAGTTTTGTTCATTATTAAGTGTACCGAAGTACAATCAAAATATTTTGTTCTGTGCGAACCAGTCAGCGGAAACACAATGCAATCCGTGCATCCCCATCCACAGTGGACACATACATGAGAAAATGAGTTGAGTTTAGTTCAAAATAAAGCCAGCATAGCCAAAGCATCTCCAAAGAGATAGAGTGTAAATCAGGACTGTTCTCAAGTTATTGGTGAGATGGTGCAGTTGCCTTATAACAGATGGGAAAACTGTCGCTGTAACTGGTGGTGTGCGTTTTCACACCTATATATCTCGCCTCATGGGAGAGGGGAGAAGAGGTAGTGTCCGGGGTGACAATACTCCTTGATTATGCTTGTGGCCTTGCTGACAGCGTGAAGTGTAATTGAAGTCAATAGAATGGACGTTGGTTTGTGTGATGGTCTGGGCTGCGGCCACAATTCTCTGCAATTCCTTGCTGTCTCGGATGGAGCTGTTGCAAAACCAACGTGTGATGCACGCCGACACAATGATTTATATCGCAACCAATGTTACAATGCTGAAGTAAAAGCCCCTTACAAACTGAAGCACGGCAGTAGCTCATATTGACAACAGGTCATGTGAGCTGATTGAATGTTTGAATGTGGCAATGGAACATGGGTCGTTTAGCCACAAGGGCCACATCTAACACCCTCTTAAATATAGCAAATGAACTGGCCTCAACTACCTTCCGTGGCAGAAAATTCCAGAGATTCACCACTCTGTGTGAAAAATATTTTTCTCATCTCGGTCCAAAAGGATTTCCCCTAATCCTTAAAATGTGACCCCTTGTTCTGGACGTCCCCAACATCGTGAACAATCTTCCTGCATCAAGCCCGTCCAACCCCTGTAAGAATTTTGTAAGTAAAATGTGGAAACAGGTCCTTCATGCCAACTTGCCCACACAGATGAACATGTCCCCTCTAATCTTGACTCACCTGCATGCGTTTGACGTGAAGCCCTCTAAACCTGTGCTGTTCATGTAAGTGTCAATGTGTTTCCTAAACAGTGCAATAGTTCCTGTCTCAACTACCTTATCTGGCAGCTCGTTCCCCTCAGATTATTATTAAATATTTTCCCCTCTACCTTAAACCTATGACCTATGGTCCTCGATGCACCTTTTTTGGGCAGGAGACTTTTCGTCTACCCGACACATTTTTCTCATGAACGTATACGTATACTCTACACCTCTGAAAGGCCACCCCTCGTCCTCCTGCATGCAAGGATTTTGTCCCATCCTGCCACACCTCACACGATAGCTCAGGAGTCCGATGATCAGCCTTGAATCACCCCGGCAATTCTACAACACTGTACAGAGCCCTAACATTCACTACGCAGGTCGTCATCATGTTACGTTTTAGAAAATGCAACACCTCACATTTTATTGTATGTAACATGCCAATGGGGCAACGAAAGAATGTGCCCTGTATGTTATGTTTAATTTAATTAAGTTATGTTTAGTTTTATAAATTTGACCGATTCCGGGCCGACCGGCGATTCACCTACACTAATACTTACGTCAAGTCAAGTCAAGTTTATTCGTCACATATACATACGAGATCTGCAGTGAAATGAAAAGTGGCAATGCTCGCGGACTTTGTGAGAAAAGACAAACAACCGAACAACCGAACAAACTACAACAGAATGGAACATAATCACATGTTATTTTTCATGTTAAATATTGTGCGCGGAAGGAAAAAGAGAAAAAATTGTCAATTAAAAAAAAAAAATCGGACACACTAGGGAAAATGTGTATGATTTTTAGGGCGGGTCTAAAGAACTGCACGTCTTTGGAGCGTGGAAGGGATCCGGAGCACCCTGTCCCCACGCACACGGTCACAGGAAGAACGTACAAACTATGTACAATATGCACCGGTAGTCACGATGGAACCAGTTATCTGATACTGTAATGCAGCCACGCTACTGCTATGCCACCGTGTCGCCCTAAAGTTGAGGTGATCTTAAATGAATCCCAAGTTTTTGGACAAGTGTACTGGAAAGGTTTAGAGGTATATGGGATATTGCCCAACGTGTGGGGAAAAATAAATAGCTGGGATAGGACATCTTGGTCGCCATAGACGAGTGCATCTTAAGGGCCTGTTTCCATGCTGTGTGATTATGACAATGCATTCCGACTGTCAACCGAACGGGGTACATATAGGTGTGCACAATGCGGCGTTGGTGGCTTTTGGACAACAGTCTGACATTTGTGATTTTATTGTCAAAGTGGTCCAGCGCCGAGTGGAGAGCCAGCGAGATCGCATTCCACCTTATCTAATGTGGCGGTAGGCAAATTGTAGAGATTTCACGATTTTGATAGCCCAAATGTCCTAATCCTGCTCCTATCACTTATGAACTTATGAATACATCTATGAGACTAAACATGCATTTCCTATACCACCGAATTGTACCATCAACGAATGGAACTGCAATGTCTAGATTTTCCAATCAAATCCAAAAAAACGCAGATATAGAACATCGAACAGTGCACTCAAGAGCAGGCCCTTCAGCCCAAAACGTGTGTCTAATATTATGCCAAGGCTATCACTTATTTAACTACCCATAATTCTTATCCCTCTATTCCCTGCCCATACATATATCTGCCTATCTAAACGATTCGTAAACCCTACGAATCTTTTGGATAGGCAGACCTGTATAGGCAGACATCGTATCTTTCACTAACACCAGTTCAGGCACCTACCATCCAACACTGTATAAAACGCTCCCCGCACATTTATATTAAAGCTCTCGCTCTCACCTTAAAATTATGCCAGCTATTATTTGATAATTCCTGGGAAGAAGATTCTGACTTAATTATATATTCTTCTATCTGGTCTCTCCGTAACCTCCTGCGTTCCATAGAAAACAATCCAAGTCGGTCCAACTTCTGCGTATTGCTTATACCTCCTAATCTCGGCACAATTCTGGTAAAGGGTTTGAAGAAGAGTCCCGACACAAAACGTAACACATCCTTTCCCCCCAGAAATGCTGCGTGACCGGCTGAGTTTCTCCAGCATTTTGTGTCCATCATTCTAGGATATCTTCACTGCACTATTTTCAAAGCCTCCACACCTATCATGTAATGGGGCAACTAAACCTGAACGCAATACTGCATATGAGGCCTGACCAAAGCATTCGAAATCTACATCATGACTTCATGATATTTAAATCAATACCCCAAGCCATGAAAGCAGGCATATCATATGCCATCTTTATTTGAGTATCTACGTGTTTTGCCACTTTCAGGGAGTTATGGACGGTCTTCAAGATTTCTTTCCACATCTGTTCTATTAAGGATATCTGTATCTGTTCCCTTATATTAGAGATCTTTGATACTGAAATCTTGAACAACCTTCAGCCTGACTTTAGGAGGGGGATAAAGCACGGTGTTGGAGTAACTCAATACCTGATGACAATTGAGGAATTTACAGTGTACAGATGCACGAGAAACGGAATAACATGAATCATGATTAGTGCAAGATAAAGTCCAACAAATCAAATCAATGATAGTCCGATGGTCTCAAATGAGGTATCGATTCAATGGAAGGGGATTTTGTTTGTGTGATGGTCTGCGCTTCATCCAAAATTATCTGCACTTTCTAGCTGTCTTGGGTGGAGCTGTTCCGAAACCATGCTGTGATACATTACACTAAACCTCTCCTATCCACGTAGCTATCCAAAAGGTACCGGTCACAGATAATTTGGAAACTCCATGCACGCGATGGCACAGTGGAGGAATTGCTGCCTTACAGCGCCAGAGACCTGGATTCACTACTGTCTATGGGCGCTGTCTGTACAGGGTTTGTACGTTTTCCTCGTGACCGTGTGGGTTTTCGTCGGGTTCCCTGATTTCATTCCACACTCTAACGATATGCAGGTTTGGAAGCTAATGACCAGTAAATATTGTTAATTGTCCTTGGTGTGTAGGGTGGTGCTAGTGCACGGGGATTGCCAGTCTACGCTGACTCAGTGGTCCGAAAGAGCTGTTTCCACGCTGTATCTCTAAAGTAAACAGAACTAAACACACACAGCACCCAAGATCAGGATCGAACCTGGGTATGTGGTGCTGCGAGGCAGTAACAGTACCAGCTGTGCCACTGTACCACCCTTCGGCAGTGTACATATCCACTGAACGACTACATGAACAGACAGGGGTTAAAGATTTTTGGTAACGTTCAACAAGCTGTACCTAAATAGTTAATTTAATTTCAACTGGCAGCAAACAATACATCCTGAATCAGCTCGACCGTACAAGTATTTGCATTTTATTATCTTTTTGACAGCCAGTACGTTACATGTTCATTCATCCCTGCCCAAGTTAGAGTGGTGAAGATTCATTGCTTTTGCCGAATGCCACGTAGCAAATGGAGCCAACTTTGCGGTTAAGTGGCTCTCAGGCACATAAAAAGCCTGTTTTCCACAACACACATCACCACGAGTCTGACAACTCACCGGGAAAATGAACCCCATTTGTCTCCTCCTGGTTCTCCTCATTGCAACCGCCGCCGTCGGTAAGTATTTATCTGAGAAGGTCCCTGGATATAAAAGGTGACCGAGTTTGTGATTCAGTTTTGTTGATTGTCACTTATGCTGAGACACTGTGAAAAGCGTGTGTAGGGTGCTAACAAGTTTGCGGAAAGTCATGCATGGTTACAATCGATCCGTCCACAGTGTACAGAGCCATCATCAAGGGAACAACGTGTATTAGAAGTTGGACCAGCAAATTCTGATCACAGATAGTCTGTGGGTCTCCAATAAGGTAGATAGTAGTTCATGGCAGATCTCTGGTCGTTGGTAGCATTGATATGTTGCCTCATAACATTTGAGAAGAAATCGTCCCTAAGTCTGGAGGGATGCGTTTTCACACTTCTCTACCTCTTTCCCGAGTTGAGAGGAGAGAGGAGGGTGCGACCGGTTTGCGACTCGTCCTTTATTTTGCTGCTTGCCTTGCTGAGGCAGCGTGAGGTGTCGATCACGGAGGTGTCAATCGAACGGAGGTTGGTTTGTGTGATGGTCTGGGCTGCGTCCACAATTCTCTACAATTTATTTCAGTCTTGGATGTAGCTGTTCGCAAACCAAGATGCAATGCATCCTGAGTTGTTGGAGACAGATGGCTGTGAAGACCACGTCAATGTATTGTTCTAAGGTGCATCTTGACATTTTCTTGATTAGTAAGTATGTTATGGGTTATGGAGCGAAGGCAGGAACATGGGTTCAACAGGGAATGATGAATCTGCCAGGAATGAACGGCGGGGTAGATTTGATGGGTCGAATGGCCTAATTCTGCTTCTAGAACGTATGACTTATCAAAATCTACAATACATCTGTTATACTAGGCAGGCATTGAATGGAAAGTGAGAAGGAGGCGATCTACCTTGAATCAATTGCCTGAGAAGAGGAACCGTGATTTGGGTTTCATTAAGTTATTATCAGCATTAAAGCCTATCGCTAGAGGTATTCCCTGTCAGTGTCGGGATGTTACTCTTTCTTACCTGTTGATCTATTGGGGAATGGTAAGATGGCGAAGCTTGAATAGTGATTATTTACACGACTACTTAAATACAATAATAACAGAATTATGTTTATTTCACAGATTCTTATCCAGAAGGTGCGGAAGGTAATGCGTTTCCTTTGGTTTATCTTTCCATTTAGGAACAATAGAATACTGGTATGTAGTTTTAAAAAAAAAACACGGATTTAGAACCTCTTTCTAATTTAACGAGACAATTTTTTAACAGTGACGCAGCTGGTAGTGTCGCTGCCTCACAGCGAGTTTGATCTTAACCTGTCTCTGCGGAGTGTGCACGTTCTCCCTACAAACAACGCCTAAACGATCTATTGCCGCAATAGGCAAATCGTACGGATATGCTGGCTATGGTAATTCCTTTCTTGCTGAATTTAATCTCCATGTATACCAACGTGCGGGTCGTCTTTAAATTGTCCATTATTGGTAGAGATTGGATGCAAAAGTAGAATAATAGTGTGAACGGGTGATAAATGGGCGGCGTGGATTTGGTGGCCAGAGGGTATGTTTCCATGCTCCACCTCTAAACCTAAGTATCCAGCTCCTGATTCACGCAACCGTTATGATTTATGGAAATACATTATGATTCGGAAGAGATTAGAGAGCAATGGGCCAAATGCAGTAACCTGGGGGCAATTTGGAGTGCCAAGTGAAACAATATTGTCAGATATCAAAATCTCTCCTCATCCCATCACAGGCTAAGTGTTAGAAAATTGTAGACACAAGGCAGTGCAGCAGCTGGTTTACACAAATGGACACATCACTGGAGAACATGGAGATGACTTTTCAGGATGGATAAAAAAAAGGTCCATCCGATCCCTTAAAATATTGGGTTAAAGTTCGTTGAGCGTATGGCAGCACTGGGCCTGTAATCGTGGAATTTAGGATAGGGAGACCTCACTGAAACTTACCTACTAAGTGAAAGGCCTGGATAGACTGGATTTGGACATTATATTTCCATTAGAGGAAGAGTATAGGAACATAGGCCACTCTCTCTGATTTTATGAAGTGCCTTTAGAAAGGAGACGAGGATACATTTATTTAGTCGGAAGGTGGTGAAACGGTGGAATTCTTTGCCACGAATGGCTGTTGGTGCCAAGTCATTGGATTTATTCAAGGTGGATATTGATATATTCTTGATCACTACAATTGTCACGGATTATGAGAAGATAGCAGGAGAATGTGGTTGCGAGGGAACAATAGATCAGCCATGAATGAATGGTGGAGTAGACTTGATGGGCCGAATGGTCTAATTCGGCTCATATAACTTATGGACGTACGAAGTGCAGATGCTGCATTACACAAAAGGACACGATGTGCTGAAATAACACAGCTGGTCAGGCAGCATTTAGGGAGAACGTGGAAAGGTGACGGTTTGGGTCATAATGAAGAAGGGTCCCGACCCAAAACATTACCGATCCATGTTCTACAGAGATGCTGCCTGACCCGCTTAGCTACACCAGCTAAAGTGTTAGAACAACCTAGATCACATCAGGGTCTCGTTGAGAGACTGGTGGTCCGACGTACCCCAAGGTTTAATGAAAACTGCATTTGACTGACTTCAAATGCTCACATCGAATTAATTGCATATAACATTCTTGGCTCTACCAATGGCTCTACCAGCTCCACCACTTGGCTTACTTGTAGCTCAACATCTCGTAAAATATTAGCTACTGTCAGGAACAGACCAGGAGCTGGCTGGGAGACTATTATTGGGCAAAATGCGAACTGGTGGGGCTAGTGTAGTGCAGCTTGGCCGGCAATGGCAAATCGGGTCAGAGGGCCTGTCTCCGTGATTTATACCAATGCATCTCCAAACACTTACTTCTTTGTGATGTTGGGGAGAAAGGCGGCATCTTGAGGAAACTCACGCTGTTTCAGAGAGAACGTGCCGACTCCTTGCAGACTGCACTAAAAGTAAGCAAATCGTGTCTCTTGCTCGTTGAAGTTATATCATCCATGAGAGATGTAGCATTGTAATTGGCTGTCGGTTGGTGCCACACATTTCAAATAGACGAAGAGTTAAAACTTACCCCAGTGTGCCTTTCCGATTCACTATGAGATGACACTACGTCTCTCTTGATTAACCAATTATGTGTCCATGTAATTTGTTAATCTTGGAAAAGACTAGACTTGTATTCACTGGAGTTTAGAAGGATGAGGGGGAAATCCTCTAGATACATATACACTTATAAAAGGACTGGACAAGCTAGATGCAGGAAAAATGTTCCCAATATTGGGCGAGTCCAGATCCAGGGGCCACAGTCTTATAATAAATGGGAGGTAATTTAAAACTGAGGTGAGAAAAAAACGTTTTGACCCAGAGAGTTCTGAATTTGTGGAATTCCGTGCCAGAGAGGACAATGGAGGCCAAATCATTGTATGGATTTATGAGAGAGTTAGATAGAGGTCTAGGGGCTAGTGGAGTCAAGGGATATGGGGGGAATGGAGGCGCTGGTTATTGATAGGGAAGGATCGGCCATGATCACAATGAATGGCGGTGCTGGCTCGAAGGGCGGAATGGACTCCACCTGCACCTATTATCTATGAGGAGGAGAACTGGGTATTTTTTAGTGCCTTCCCTCACAGTGAATTCTGCTGTGGGGGGGGGGGGGGGGGGGGGGGGGGACGTTTCTTGTTGATTTCTATAGTGTACTGTTCTGTGTCTTTTTTCTTT
This sequence comes from Leucoraja erinaceus, assembly GCF_028641065.1. Classification (NCBI taxonomy): domain Eukaryota; kingdom Metazoa; phylum Chordata; class Chondrichthyes; order Rajiformes; family Rajidae; genus Leucoraja; species Leucoraja erinaceus. Next base: position 133,617 of record NW_026576242.1, read on the forward strand.
TTCTTTTATCTTTTATATGGATTTATTGACATTTAATCTATTCAATTAGTTTAATCAATCTCTGTAAAGCACTTTGGTTCAAAGTGATTTTGTTTAAAAGTGCTATATAAATAAATATTATTATTATTATTATTATTATTATTATTATTATTATTATTATTATTATTATTATTATTATTATTATTATTATGGCTGTGTTAGATATTTTTATTATTAAGGATAGGCGAAGCAAGATGAAGAGAACTCAATTTAATGCGAGGAGAGAACGATTATTATTATTATTATTATTATGTTTCTATCTGTTCCTTGACAAGCGCTGGTTTCATGGAGCAGACAATTGCCTGCCAATGTCGTGCACTTTAAATATGTCACAGTTTCTGGCGCTGCTTTATTCAGCGCCACTCTCTGGTCGCCATCAGAAGAAATGTTCACAAGGAATTCGTGCTGGAATTCGTTGTTTGATATTATTTGATACTTTCAGCTTATTTTTCTAGTATCTCTGAAAAACGGTTTATATATATTTTTTAAGGACACCCTGTAAATTGCAGTGATACAGATGGAAGCTGCAAAGTGAAGTGTGGGAGAAGGAATACGAAATAAACTCTGACTGCAATTCTCGCAAAAAGTGCTGCATCGAACGTTATTAATCACGGCGTCTTCGAAAACATAAGGTTGTCCCGCTCTTCAGCCGAGTTTTCAACTGTCTCTCAATAGCAATTGGCTGTAGACAGTCGCAATAAATGAACCTGTTTGCATCGATCACTGCTTATATTGTTATTTTCACTTAGTTTGTTTTTTATTAACTTTTAGAAAGTTGTACACCGTGAATGATATTGAGCATATTGAATCAATGAGAATCGTAGTCATTATCAATTGTTGGCCAAGTCCTGGGTGAGAATACAAGAGTGAATCCAATTGATTGATGATCTTGTAGATCGGTTCAAAAGCATGGCTGGGTTAGATAGGGCAAGTACCAAGGATAGGCGAAGCAAGATGAAGAGAACTCAATTTAATGCGAGGAGAGAACGATTTAGGTGGGAAACGAGAGCAGCGTTTGCAAACAGTGAATGGCCGCCGGAATATAGAATGAACTGCAAGAGGAACTAGGTAAGGCAACCGTGCATCTCTGCTGAATGGTTAACCATATAACCATATAACAATTACAGCCGGAAACAGGCCATCTCGGCCCTACAAGTCCATGCCGAACAATTTTTTCCCCTTAGTCCCACCTGCCTGCACTCATACCATAACCCTCCATTCCCTTCTCATCCATATGCCTATCCAATTTATTTTTAAATGATACCAATGAACCTGCCTCCACCACTTCCACTGGAAGCTCATTCCACACCGCTACCACTCTCTGAGTAAAGAAGTTCCCCCTCATATTACCCCTAAACTTCTGTCCCTTAATTCTGAAGTCACGTCCTCTTGTTTGAATCTTCCCTATGTCTTCAAAGGGAAAAAGTCTTGTCCACATCAACTCTGTCTATCCTCCCTCTCATCATTTTAAAGACCTCTATCAACAGTCCCCCCTTTCTACCTTCTGCGCTCAGGAAATAAAGACTAAGTACTATTCATATACCTTTCTCTGTAACTTAGGTTGTTGAAACCCAGGCAACATTCTAGTAAATCTCCTCTGTACTCTCTCTATTTTGTTGACATCCTTCCTATAATTGGGCGACCAAAAGTGTACACCATACTCCAGATTTGGTCTCCACCAATGCCTGGTACAATTTTATTGAACATTAAATCCCCGCTTCTATACTCAATGCTATCTAGATTACATAAAGAGCTAGCAATACCGCAAAGCTTTCATTTACCACCCTCTCGAAAATATGCGCTTCCACACTTCCAGATAACTATGACAAGGTATACCCCCAGATTCTGTGTTCAACTTGTATTCTTCAATTACTTACCAGTTACAATGTAGTAATTTTGAGTGTCTGAAAAGGTGTAGCCCTAACATTTATCAGAATAAACTCCATCTTGAC
>NW_026576243.1:0-12500 GCF_028641065.1 Leucoraja erinaceus
ATATTTGATTAATTTTGATCGTTTTCTTCTTTTTTTAGTCATCTTTCTTGGGTTTCTGGGCCATAGACGATATCAGGATTGTTGATGGCCTTCCTGGGTGCCAGGATCCCGGATGTCACTGATAGATTGCAGAAATCCTCACTTGTCGAAGTGACAGCCGTGGTAGTGAGGTCGGCCCCATGCTGTCGGAAAGGAAGTGGATGAATATTGCTGCAGCGTGACTTCGATGCTCCGTAAAATGCTGAAAAGCAGGACTTCATGTTTTTACTCCAGGTTTGCTTCCAGTTCCACGTGTCTGTCGATAGCAGGAACATGGAGATGGTTGAGTTCTTCAATTAGTATGTTCGTGACATTGTTATTCAGAACCAAGGGTCCGTCCTTAAAGCAAGGCCACCTTCTGAGGGTATTAGAACTGAATTGGCCAGATAGAGCTGGCAATTGTTTTCCTCAATTCAGTCGGGTTGGGTTCTTCCCTGTATGCAATGGAGGCATTTAAGACTGCATGGATAAGACTTACCACCAAGTTGCTACCATCTGCCAGTTCTGTACAATATACATCAGGGATTTGTTGCATTCGCGTCGCCCCTCGGGGGCAGTCTGCTCGTTCGTAGGACGGGAGATCAGGAGTCCGCAGAGGGACAAAGGGCTTATTGGAAGGTAATAGATATGAAGAGAAACTGGCAGGGACACATAAACGGGACTGCGGTTTTTGATTGTCAAGAGTAAATATTAGTTTTAATAACAGTAAGGTCACTGCAGTCAGAAACAGTGAATGAATCATGGGGAACAAAGAACCATGCAGCTAATGATACTCTTTGGTTCTGTCTTCACTAAGGAGCATAATATCTGCGGAAATGATGGGGACCAGAGTGGAAAAAATGAGATGGGATTGGTAAACCCAGGCTTAGCCGGAATGTTGTTCGGTAATGGAATGGGTAAAAGGCCGAAATCCCGGGCCAGATAGGCTGCGCCGATAGTTTAAGTAGTAGCCGGGGGGGGAGAAATAGTGGTGATTAGGGATAATTGGGTCAAAACTCTGGAATTCTGCAGTATTCTAGGACTGGGGGAGCAATGTAACCCCACGTTTTAAAAGGAAGGAGAGGAAACGGGAATTCAGCCCTGGTCCCTAACGTCGTATGGGAAACCTGCTAGAGTCAGTTATTAAGAGGGATACCGCCTTTTGGAAAGTGTGAAATCATTGGGCAAAGTCAGCATGGATTTATGAAAAGTATCATTCTGACGAATCTATAGATTTTTCGAGGATGTGCCTATAGAAGTGGATCGGGAGATACACCAGGGGATGTGTTATCTCTGGACTTCCGACAGGTTGTCGACAAGGTCCGCCATAAGAAAGTAGTATACAACTGAGAGCACATGGTATTGGGGGTTCAGTATTGATGGATAAGACTCGCCTGGCATAGAGGAAGCAAGATATGAGTCAATGGTCATGTTTCACAATGGCTTAGGCAGGACTTGGCGTACTGCAAGGCTCGGGGTGGGGGCCCCACTATTTACATGATATTACTTTGAACGAGGGAATTGATGCAACATCTCTCCCAATTTGCGTAGGACAGGTAGCTGTTGGGAAATCGTTCAAGGGTTCCGCCTTCCGCTGCGTCATCGGCCGGGGCCCGGCGGCCCCGCATCGTGCCCGCGTTTCCAGGCCCCTCTGTCGGGGTCTGGCCCGTTCGTTTCCTGGCAATCTTTGCAATCATGGCAGAGGAAGTATAATGGGGATAAATGGGAGGGACCCTGTGGGTGGCAAAAAAGGGAAATCTGTCCTAAGTGGTGATCTGATGGCTAAAGCAGAACACAACAGGGTGAGTCAACCGAGTCCGGGGGGGGGTGGCATGCCATCTTGAAAGGAAAGAGTGCAGCAGGGGCAGTGAGCCGAATGGGGATGTAGCATGCATAGAAGGTGAGTAGAGAGAGGGCGGTTCTACTGCAGGGTGTAAAGGTCTTGGGGAGACCCACAATGAGAGTGCGTACGTGGTTCTCATAAGCTAGAGAAGGACTTTGCTGCCATAGAGGTACAGGAAGTTCAACGGACTGGGTCCTTATGCCGACTGGCGAGAAGACAACGGATAGACTCGGCGGTATCGCGATTAGAAGATGAGGGGTCTTATAAAAACTTACAAGCGAAGTTGCGAATGCCTTGGGAAGGAAGATTTGTTCACCGTGGTGGAAGTCCAACAAGTCACGTTTAAGCGAGAGGGTCGTGTGGACTGTGATAGAATAAACATTTTTCAACCAAGAGTGGGGGACTCGGAGTCGCTGCCAAGAGTATGAGGCTGAGAGATGGATAGGGACAGGCAATGTGAGGGGGCGGGAGGGGAGGGGGGGGAGAAAGGGTTCTAAGACTGATAGAGGAGGAATGGTGCATGCGGGTGAAGAGTGGGCCCCAGAGAAGGTGGGGGGGCATACAAGAGAAGGAGGAAAGGTATGAGGCAAGGAGGGCAGCGCTCTGGACAAGCGCCACCGATGCCTTTCCGTGGGCGGACCGCCGTGCGCCGCCTCCCGCCTCCCGCCACCACTGCAAGGGGCGGGGTTGAGCGCAGCAGCTCAAAGATCCATACTATAAGATCTTTGGTGCGCGGGCTTCAGAAGGTGACGAGCGCCCCCGAACGAACCGCCCGAGATAGCGAGCCAAGCCGCTCCTCCCCGCCGTGATAGAGGCCGTGCCTGTAATGCCGCTAATGCGCGGGGAAAAACAATGCTCCTGCAACGACAGAAACTCCCTAGTCCTACTCCTGACCTCGGGGGGAGGAAGTTGTGTAAAGCGGATCGCCGTTTAGCGATTTACAGCGCCGGCCGGTATCAGGCAGCGGGGACGGGAGTGAGCGGGGAGCCGCTGGCATGGCCGAGTTACGGCCCCCTATTAGCGTCCCGCCCTACTCACGCAGCTCCTAGTATCTTTCCCGCGACAGCCGTCACCGCCGACACAAAATGTTCGAGTTCCGTTCTCCCCAGAAGGTCCTGACCTGCGGGGTTAGCTCAAGTGGTTTTTGTGTCGATCTCGTGCACAAGCATCTGGGTGCTAAGCTGGGCAATCTCGGTGTTTGGTTGCCCGGGGGCCTTTGAGTGTCGGGAACCAGGAATAGATTCAGTACCTGACGTACATGTGCCCGATGTTGGGAGTCCCAGAACAGGGCCACAGTTAAGAATAGGGTAGCCAGTTAGACATGAGAAAACACTTTTTCTCACAGAGAGGGGTGTATGTGGAAATTCTCTGCCTCAGAGGGCGTGGAGGCGGTCCTGGAACTTTCAGAGAAACTTAGATATAGGCTCTAAGATGCAGAACGGGATTGGAGAAGCAGAACCTGATACGATTGGGGATGATCCCCTGATCACATTGAATAGCGCTGGTGTTGGCTCGAAGGGCCAAATGGCTACTCCTGCACTCATGTCTTTGTCTTACTAGCATGCTTGTTCTTTAACGGAGGTTCTCCTGGGGCGGTCCTGCGTTTTTAGGCACTGCTTGGGTGTCTCCCCTCTCTGCTCTTGAGGATAGGGAAGAACTTGGTCCGATGGATATTCCCAGGGAAGCATGCTGAGCGTTCTGTGTGTCTGCCTTGATTAGTTAACTACTTCTGAACGTGGTCCTCATCCATGCACTAGCAGTTTCACTACTCCCTGTGACCATGCCTGGGTGTTGTCCGGGTGCTCCGGTTTCTCCCACATTATAAGTAGCGTGCGGATGTAGCTTATTGGATTCCAAAAACTACAATTGCCCTAGCGGGTTAATCGTGCTAGTGTACAGGTGTCACTGGTTGGTGGGCGCCGTTAAGGGCTGTTTCTGCATGTGATGTCTAAACTAAATTTTACTTCGGAGTCACCGTGAGTACACGTGATAGAACCGGCAGCAGCTGTGAGCCAGTCTCTCAGCGGCAGCATAAAACAACCTGTCAGGTATGTCGTTCTTTTGTGTAGCAGAGTCGCTAACGCAACTAGAAATTGCCTCTAATAACTAGATAAGCTGGGCTCTCCGAATCTGCAGCTAATGGGAGGACTGCCTGCCCAACTCACCCGAGGAGGGGCTCTATATCTGGCGGCTCACCCCAGGCGGCGGGAGGATCTGTTTCGACGCTTCCGCACACCGAGATTCTGATGCTTCCTCCTGTGCGCCGATTAACGCCCCCGACGGGAGAAAATCTAACTCGCAAACAGACTCGCGGTGCCTCCGATCGTCGGAGGAACGGGACCCTCTGCCAACGCGGAAACGGGATACAGTCCGTCATCAGCTGCATGAGGCAGCTGCTTGAGGCATGCTCGACGGGTTATGCAGGGTCTAGTCATCTGCTCCATCAGTACGGTACTGGGCTTTGCCTCCTCCAGACAAACATATGCTGCCACAAGGGAAGGCCCCTTCTGTCCCTCCTCGTTTGAGGCAGTAGGAGCAGGTACCGGCTGCCTATCACAAGGGCAGGCGGACACAGCACATATGGCCGGGCGAGCTGGAGAAGAGAGCGACTGGGTGTTGTCAGGCGGTACGCTGCGCCCCCGCGACCGATGATCTACCCCCAAGAAAGGGGCGCCATTATCACAGGCTTCCCAAAAGCCCTTGCGGAGAAGGTCGTTCAGATGCCCTTGACACCTATCAGCTCCGTAAACTGCTATCCTGCGGGTAAAGACGTAAACGGCCCAATATGGAACCAGCTGGGGCAGCAGACATCTCAGGAGGTAAAAATGCAGCGAATCCTGAAAACTCCACACTGCAGTCCATTACCGCCTTTGCATCGGTGTCCAGCATAACCTAAGGAGCTCTCTAACTCGCCACTTCTCTGATGGCTGGCGTTAGTGAAGCACGCAGTGCGATCTCCAACAACCTACGGCGGAAAACATCAGGCCTTTGCCCTCAACCCCAAATACGCGGGCCTCTGCAAAGCTCTGGCTCCAGAAGGGAGCGCTGCTATTCGAGCCGGACTTGCAAAAGCTCACGACTGGAAGAGCGGCCGAAACCTGTAGCCTTATGATGCAGGCGCCATGACCGCTCAGGTGAAGACACCCATTTGGCAGCACGCCTCGGCATCCACCAGCAAGGTACGAAGCTGCAAAGCCGGGTGACCGCCTCCACTACCCCCAGATCTCTTTTTTTAGAGCGGGGCCCAGGGTGGCGCCGGGGGACTGATCGCCGCCCACCGCCTCCTTCTCTCCTCATCATGCCCCCACGCACACATATGACCACCCTCCGCGTTGCTCCCACTACCCTCGGAACGCGTCCCGAAATAAACATTGAGTGGTGGGTCTGGTTCACGGTCCGGCCATATCACAACAAAAGGGTTTGTATTAACAGAGGGCGTTTAGGTTCTTCAAACTGTTTGGTGCTCCCTTACTAACACGAGTTTATACTCAACAGTTATCATGGTACAAAATTGAATTAAACCCGGCCTAGAACGCCGTTTCGCACATGCCCAATGGTTCCCTTCCCCAGATTTAGAGACGGTTAGGGACAGCTGAACAACATGCCTCGTGCCCAAAGGCATCATAGACGGACAACACGAGCCGTTGGAAATTTTATCGAATATCTTTCTCAACTAAAAGATGGTGGTCGGATCTATCATTGATTTTGAACTCACGTTATCAGTCTGTGAGTACCACATTTCAAAATGGAGACGTTTGTCCCTGCCGATCAACTGATCTCCAGGGATACTTCTGGCAACATAGAACTCACGATGCTTTACTATTTAGTGCCCATTCATAAGGATCATTAACAAAATCTGAAGTTTATCTGGTGGTCAAATATGGCAGATAGAGCATACCCATTGGTTTAAACGACGCTCCCAAATTAGTTACGCAAAATTCCTACTGGCCATGAAAAATGAGATAGACAAAACACATTTAGTCGTGGCCTATCTGGAGATGTTCTCATATTAGGAGAACAAATAACTCTGTCCAGGATTTTTAGGCCCCTAAACACCCTTGAAACATTGGATTTATTCTACCCCCAGCATAATCACAATTATGGAGCCACTAACTAACATGGATTACCAGGCTTCATATTGCCCGATCCTTATGACTGTCCCTCTGCCAGAGATAAAAAAAGTTACACTACAGAAGCTTTATCAGTTTAATCGCAAACCGCAACCAAGTACGGCAAACGTAGCCCAGATCCTTGGTATAGAAGTAGCAGCATCCCACTGCTCATATGTCCCCTCTGCTGATCAAAGGTTTGCAAAGAGCAAAGACACTCACTACGTCTAGTGGGGCTTATGACCGTACAAATGGATTTACACCCCGGCTTACGCCAAATCGAATCAGTGGGGGTGGATAAATATTTGGCCAGTTACAGTCCATCGCGCACGCAATCTTAACATCACCTTGTCAATGGACGGATGCAGTGCTTTAGGCTGGGGAGCTACTAACCTCTATACCATCACGTGCAGATGGACTCATCAGAGGGCATCGCTACTACACTCATTGCTCACTACTTGGGAGATTCTCGCCGCATTTTATATGGGCCTAAATCATATGCATCCAATGTGCGGCATGTGCATGTCAGGGTTATGATTGTAACACAACGGCGGTGTCTTACATCAGCACATTAGGTGGCATAAAAATCATATCCTGCGACAATTGACTACTACTATAATCTGGCGCTGGTGCGTCGAGAGAAATTTGCTATCAGCTGCCTCTTACCAGTCAAGCTAAACTCATTTGCGGACACCGGTCCGAAACTTCATTACACATCGGAAGATGTAGACCAACAATATTTGCTAAATTGTCAAGCAATAACGGTACCCGATCTAGATTTTGTTTGCATCTAGACTAAATCCTCAACTACCCATGTAATGTGGCTTGGGAACTAGACCGAGGCGCGCGGTCGATGCCTTCACGCTGTATTGGGAATTTCTTTTTCCGATGCTTTCCCCTCGCCTTCTCTGCCTCATCAGTCGGGTACTCCAAAAAGACAAGCTGACTCGCTTCAGTTTCTTGGGCGTCCCACTGTCCTACCCAACCTGGTCCATTTTCAACGACATGGTGATAGTCCCTATGGTTTTTTCAACCGCCACCCACACTATTTACTCCCTGGATCTGGCTAAGCCATCCATGCCATCAAGGCACGTTCCTGGTTCCAGTTCTGAACAACTTCCAGGGCTTGGGGTTTATCAGAACGACACTCACCACCAGTTCGGCATCCCTGCGAGTTTCTTACCAAGACATCAGTACTTGACCTCATCCAGGAAATGGAACAGTACTGCCTGTGCGGCTCTTACAAGACAATCCTCGATCACGGACGTGCTGGATTGTCCTGGCCACTTGCACCCGACCAAAGATGGGCTAACAGTGGCCATCAATGCAGCACGAAGCGCCCTGTCCGCATACCTTAGGCCCTCGAGGACATCATCGATTGGATCCCCCCCCCTGGTTATCAGACTCCCTCAAAGGGTCTTAATACCAAACCCCCTACCCTAATACACCCATGTGTGTGAGGTTTAGTGTAGTTTTGCAACCCTTCGAGTTGGCCTCCGTTGTGATCCTTGAGCCTGGAGCAGGCACTTCAAGACCTCAATGCTCTGGCGCTCGTCTCTGCCTCAGAGGGTTCAGGTCGCTGCATCATTTAAGACTGGACTACAAGGGTTCCCACCCCAGATTCCATTACTTTTACCTGCGGGGTTGGTTAACAGCGCCGGCAAGTTCTACCAACTCTCACGTGAATCTTCCTGCCTACCTCCGAAACTAGGCTGTGGTGTTGTGACCCGACCTATTGATTAATATACACCACCCAAACCTTAGGAATGGAGTGAGAAGCCTTATGGTCAGCCATAAAAGCCTTTGGACGGTTACCAGCCAACATATCTATTGTTTAAACAGGTCCCTTATACCGCGGGATTCACCCGGATGTTTTTAAATTCCCATTCAAACAGGCAGCGTCCACGTCAGAGGCGGAATAGGATGCAGGTTCCCTGGCACACATCCTCAGCGCAGCGTGATGGTCAAGGGAATCGACCATTCCAACGATTTACCAGAAACCGCTGCTGGAGAAGGACGTCTTTTGCGGATACAATTTTAGAAACCGCCCCAAATGATGGAGTTAAAGCCCAGGGGAGCTACTTTTGTTCTAGTTAAGTACACATTTCTGTTAGAACTAACGAACAAACTCGTTGGTCCTTTAGCTACCACTCCTCCCTCGATTATCTTCGGCATGTGGTGATATATAACTGTTACACCCCCGGTTTTGAAATCACAGGACCTTTGAAGATCTTCACGTAGTCACTCACGTGATCCCGAAGTAAAATAGTTAAGATTAAACGAGAGTACTTACCAGGACGAAGTTTGATCTGTATTTTAGAGGAGTTACGATTGGGGATTACGTTTTTTTGTTTTGCCCTCGCGACACCTTCATATATAGATCAAATTGGAGCTAATGTCTCGTTGTTGGTCTTTAATATCTTTACTTCAACTAGATATCGCCTGTGATTCCACACCTGCTGCTTGGACGTATGCCGCGCCTGCGCGCTGGGTGGGTTCTTCAGTAATCCCTCATCGTAACTCCCCTACAATCCAGATCCAACTTCCACGGGTGTACGCGTTTTAATCTCACTATTAACATATATACAGCTACTTATGTGCAAAGTTCTGATCTGCCCTTTGAGTTGCCTGTACACTGTCCGATGCCCTTGTATTGCTGTGTTCAGGAGAACTCCTCCTTATCACTAAACACAACACACACATATGATACACACCCCACTGTACAGATCCCCGGATACCTGATCAGAACACAGATGCTGCAGAACGGCAGCATCTGGAAATGGACAGGCAACATTTGGGTTCTAGAGTATAGAATTTTACTTGGAGTCACGTGAGTGACTTCGTGAAGAAGCCGTCCCAGGGCGGGGTGGGCTTAGCCAGCAGTGCAACGCGGCAGCAGCTGAGTCAGGCTCTCCATCTGCGCTTTAAAGCACCATCAGGTATTGAACGTGCGTTGGGACGGACGATTGGTGTTGATTTATTTTGAAGAAACATGTCCAACGTAGGAAACTCGCTCATAAACCTCCCGATTAGAAACTCCACCAGAGGAGACTATCCACGGGCAGCACCAGCGGCTCTTTACGCTGACAGCGTTTGAAATCCCCAGACCGAGCCGTCCCAGTCACGCCAGAGCCTACACGAGCGGGCTGGGAAAGCACGGAAGACAACGGCCGTCCGACTTCTGACTCGTCAGCATGGGAATTCCACCCCGAACGGGGGAGAGACCGCCTCCTAACGAAGCTGAATCCGCGGCTATTGAGGGGATGGTCTACCGGGAGCCAAGCAGCGCTCTCGGTCAGAAGGAACACGGCGCCCCCCTACATGGTGCTGAGTCCGGGCACCCCCCCTTTGCGGACCTCGGGACCCGGAAGGCCGAGGGTCAGCATTGGTACCCAGGGGCAGGCCTGAGTCTCTGAAGTATGGGGCAGGCGGAAAGGAAGGAAGAGCCGAACGAAAAGAGAGCAGGCGTGGTCGCAGGAAGAGCAAGAGCCTGTGCTAGGGGTCCCGTACCGTCGCTTTGTCCGCGAACCCCCCAGGGTCGGTAGTCACCGCTGGAGGCTAGGATGGCTGCGCATAAAACCAGGAAGAAGAAGAAGAAAAAAAAGGGGGACAAAAAAAGAATGAAGAGAAGAATCTCGAAGAAGAGGATAGAGAAGAAAGCGAAATGGAAGGAGAATGAGACAAGATCAGAGAGAGAGAGGAAGAGAAAGAGAGAAGAAGGAAGAGAAAGAAGGGACAGACGAGAAGAAACCGAGGAAGGAAGAGACAGAGCAAAGAAGAAGAGAAGAAGGCGGGAAGAGAGCAGAAGAAGAAGAGGGACGGAAAGAAGAACGAAGGAGAAGTAGGAGAGAAAGAAACGGAGGAAGAGAGAAGTCGGGGCGCTCAGAAGCAGAGAAGAAGAAGGAGAAATTGAGAGAAGAGGGAATTCTATAGAGAAGAAGCGGAAGGAGGACAGAGAAAGAAGAGAAGAAGCCAGTACTAGGGAAGGAGACCATCAGTAGAAGATAAAGCAAGAGAAAGCGAGAGGAAGACTTGACAAGAGGACGAAAGGAAAAGAAGGAAGAGGCGTCGAAGAAAGAAGAGAGAAGAAGCAGAGAAGTGCGGAAGAGAGGGGAAGAGAAGAAGCTTCTTCCTTCCAGGAGAAGCGAAGAAAAAAGACTGTATCTAAGAGTGAGCGGCAGCGAGAAGAAAGAGGGAAAGAGAGAGAGAAGAGACGACGAATCAAAGGACAGAAGAAGAAGAGAGATGAGCTCCGAGAAAAGAAGAGAAAGAGAAGAAGAGCGCGAAGAAGACCGACAAGAGACGAGAAGAAGAGAAAGGAGGAAGAGGAGCGAAGAGAAGAAGAAGAGGAGAGAGCGAGATCAAGAAAAGAGAAAGAGGATCTGGAAGAGACCTCAGATTATAAGAAGAGAGAGAGAAGACGGGAGAAGTTAGGCATAGAGAAGAAGAAAGGTAAGAAGACGGAGGAGAGAAGAAGAAGAGAGGAGGGCAGAGGACGAGCGAAATGGAAGAAAGAACGAGAAGCAGGAGGGGAGATGCACCTCAAGCGAAGAAGCAAGAACGAACCAAGAACACAAAGCGAGAGCGAAGCAGATGAGGAGACAGGAAGAGAGAGAAAGAAGAAGAAGAATAGAAGAAAGAGGATAGAGAGACGGAGAGAAGAGAAAGAGAAGAAAGGAGAGAGAAGAAAGGAATGAGGAAAGGAAAGGAAGAGAAGAGGAGAGAAGAAGGAGAGAGGAGAAAGAGAAGAGGAGAAGAAAGATGAAGAAAGAGAAGAGAACTGATGAGGAGAAGAGAAGAAGAGAGAGAGAGAAGAAGAGCTTACTAATCTTTGGAGCTATAGGATCAGGAAAATAGAAGATAGAAGAAGGAAGAGAAGGAACGGAGCTTTGAGAATTAAGAGAAAGCCAAGAGCTTACGTCAAGAAGGGACTAGAGAGAAGAAGTAAGAACAACAGCCATGGCAGAGTAGAAGGAGAGAAGATATAGAAGGAGAAGAAAGAAGACGCGAGAGAGGAAGAGAGAAAGAAAGGGAGAGAGAAGGAGCGAGAAGAAAGAGGGAGAGAAAGAGAGGAAAGAAGAGGAGCTTTGAGGAGAGAAAGATAAAGAAAGAGAAAGAGGAAGACGGAAAGACGAAGAGAAGAAGGAAGAAGGGGGGGGGGGGAGGGGGGCGCAGAAGACTATTACCTGCAAAGAGAAAAAAGAAAAGCAGAAAGACGAGGATGCGATAACGAAAGAGATCACAAGACCACCATTCGAGAAGTGGAAGCAGTAATGGCATACGAGGAGGAAGACTGACGAGCTCGCGAAAGAGAAGAAGGGGAGGAAGCGCCCGAAGCAGAGAGCGAAGCGTAGGCACTAGAGGCGAAGAAGGGGAAGGAAAGGCCGAGTCAGCACAGAGGGCAAAGAACCATATCCGAGCACGCCGAGTTACTTCTCCTAACAGGTGGCATCGAGAGCACAAGGCCGATTGATCCTACTAATGCGAGCCTGGAGCACTACGGCACACATGACATCGCTCTAGCTGATCGCACTAACCGCATCCAGCCTGCGCTAGATGGACTACCGCCCTGGGCGGCCGGCTACCTACGACCGCCCTCCCTCCTCGCGCATCCTCACGCCTCCTCCTCTATCGCCTTGCCTCACTTCCCCTTCCCTTCCTTCCTCTACTCCTTCTTTCCTCCTCCCTCTCCTCTCTCTCCTCTCTCCCCTCTCTTCTCTCTCTCTCTCTCCTCCCCTCCCCTCCCCCTCTCCTCTCCTCCCTCTCCCCTCTCCTCTCTTCTCTCTTCCCCTCCTCTCTCCTCCCCTCCCTTCCCCCCTCTTCCTCTTCCTCTCCTCTCTCCCTCTTTCCTTCTCCTCCTCTCCCCTCCTCCCTCTCTCTCTCTCTCCTCCTCTCTTCTCCTCCCTCTCTCTCCTCTCTCTCCCCTCCCTCTCTCTTCCTCTCCTCTCCTCTTTCCTCTCTCTTCCCTCTCTCCTCTCCCTCCTTCCTCCCTCCTCTTCTTCCTTTCTCCCCCTCTCTCTTCTTCTTCCCCTCCCTCCTCTCTCCTCTTCTCTTCTCTCCCTCCCCCCTCTCCTCTCTTCTTTTCTCTCTCCCCTCCCCCTCTTCTTCTCCTCTCCCTTTCTCTCTCTCTCCTCTTCTCTCCCTCTGCCTCTCTCCCCCCTCTCTCTTTCCTCTCCTCTTCTCTCTTCTCTGCCTCTATCTCCCTCTCCCTACCTCTCTCTCTCTCCCCTCTCTTTCTCTCTCCCCTTCTCTCTTCCCCTCCTCCTTATCTCTTGCCCCTCTCTTTCTCTCCCCCTCTCTCTCTTCCTCTCTCATTGTCTCTCTCTCCCTCCATCCCTCTCCAACTCCCTCTCTCTCTCCCCCTCTCCTCTCTCTCCCTCTCTCTCCCTCTCACTCACTCCCTCACTCTCTATCTCCCTCTCTCTCTCACACTCATCCAGTCCTCTCCTCCTCTGTGAGCTCCCTCTCCCTCCACCATCTCCCTCCCTTCCCCCTCTCTCTATCTATCTCTCTAGAGGGAGACCCTCTCC
>NW_026576243.1:15000-135527 GCF_028641065.1 Leucoraja erinaceus
CTTTCCTCTTCCTTCTCTCTCTCTTCTCTCCCCCTCTCCTCTCTCTTTCCTCTCTTTCCCTTCTGTCCCCCTTTCCTTCTTCCTTCTCCGGTTCTCTCCTCTCTCTCTTCCTTCTCCCTCCTCTCCCCTCCTTTCTCTCTCTCCTCCTCTCTCCCCTTTCTTCTCTTTCCTTCTTCTCTCTCTTCTGCTTATATGACTACCGGGCCATCAACACGGCCCGTATTGCACTCTCTAACTATCTCAAACCTGTGGGGGACATCAGGCCATGGGATCCCATCCGCTGTTTTCTGTCGAGCTCATGAGGGTATATTTAACAGCAAGCCCCCCAACCCCAGATATACACAAATCTGAGGGATTGTCGGTATTGGAACTCGCCATACCTTCGGGACCGACCACCAGCAAGGTCTCTCCCGTTAGAGCACTTTGACTTTAAAAACGCTCATGGCTCATGGCGCTAGTATCATGCTCAAATGGGTCCAGTCCAGAGGGCTAAACTGCGACTGGACAACATGAGAGAGAGACAACGCCAGATAAATACTGGGTCTTTATACAAGGTCTTATCAACAGTCCATGCCAGAACATCCAACACGCTGGTGGATTCCGGGCTTACCCCTCCAGAGCCACGATTGTGTGTGGTGACCCCCATAAATATTTACATTGACACCAGACCCATAATATCCGAGAAGTAGAGAGAGCTGTTTTGGGTCAGCCACAAAAAGCCACATGGCAGGGTACAAGCCACCAAACCATTTCAAGATGTTGAAACAGGTATTGGAAGCTGCGGGGATAAACATTAACGTATTTTACATCTCATTCCACCTGGGCAGCATCCACATCATTCGGCAGCCAGGATGGATGTGCCTGTTGACATCATCCTCACCAAAGCAGACACTATTGGTCAATGGGAAATCCACATTCCGAACATTTTATCATAAGCCGGTTGGTGGAACCTGACGTATTTGCCAGGACCAGAATTTAGAAAACTGCAGATATTTAATTTAAAGCCTGGGGGAGCTATTTTTTCTTTTGTTATTGTTAATAAACTACCGTTTTTTTTTTTTGAAACAGATTCATTGGTTGATTACAATAACACTTCCTTCCTCAAGAGCTTTCGGTAGTGAGTGAGTAAAACTGTTACACGGTTTGAAATCACAGAGCTTTCAAATCTTCACGTAGTCACTCACGTGACTCCGAAGTAAAATAGTAAGATTAAACGAGAACTTACGCCCAGTTTGAAGTTTGATCTGTATTTTATGAGGAGTTACGATGAGGGGACTACGTGCCCCCCCGCTCCCACCCTCATTTACATGGATCAAACTGATAATTGATGTCTCTTTATTCTTTACTATCTTACTTCAAATATGGGTGTCTGTCTGTGATTCCACACCGCTGCTTGGAAGCATGCCGCGCCTGCGCCCTGGACGGGCTTCTTCACGTAGTCCCTCATCGTAACTCCTCATAAAATACAGATCAAACTTCAAACTGGTAAGTTCTCGTTTAATCTTATTATTTTACAGCGTGGAAACGGCCCTTCGGCCCAACTTTCCCACACCCGCTAACATATCCCATAAACACTAGTCCCACCTGCCTGCGTTTGAGTGGCTGACTGAACTATGGCTGAGTGAACTGTGAGTCCACAAGCTGTGAGTGAGTGAATTGCGAGTGCACAAGTCATGAGTGAGTGAACTATGAGTCCACAAGCCGTAAGTGAGTGGCCTTTTTGTCCACAAGCTGTGAGTGAGTGAATTGCGAGTGCACAAGTCATGAGTGAGTGAACTATGAGTCCACAAGCCGTAAGTGAGTGGCCTTTTTGTCCACAAGCTGTGAGTGAGTGAATCGCGGGTCCACAAGCCGTGAGTGAGTGAACTGTGTCCACAAGCCGTGGCTGAGTGAACCGCGAGTCCACAAGCTGAGGATAGTATCAAAGCGAAGGATGATGCGTACAAATTAGCCAGAAAAAGCAGCATACCGGAGGACTGGGAGAAATTCAGACCAGCAGAGGAGGACAAAGGGCTTAATTAGGAAATGAAAAAATAGAGTATTGAAAGAAAACTGGCAGGGAACATAAAAACTGACTGCAAAAGTTTTTATAGATATGTGAAAAGAAAGAGATTAGTTAAACACAATGTAGGTCCCTTGCAGTCAGAAACATGTGAGGTGATCATGGGGAACAAGGATATGGCGGACCAATTGAATAACTACTTTGGTTCCGTCTTCATTAAGGAAGACATAAATAATTTGCCAGAAATAGCAGGGGACCGCGGGTCAAAGGAGTTGGAGGAATTGAGTGAAATCCAGGTTAGCCGGGAAGTGGTGTTGGGTGAATTGCAGGGTGCAGCAGGCAGTGAAGAATGTAAATGGTATGTTAGCATTCATAGCAAAAGGATTTGAGTATAGGAAAGACATTCTTGCCATAGAGGGAGTACAGAGAAGGCCCACCAGACTGATTCCTGGGATGTCAGGACTTTCATATGAAGAAAGAATGGATAGACTCGGCTTGTACAAGCTAGAATTTAGGAGATTGATGGGGGATCTTATAGAAACTTACAAAATTCTTAAGGGGTTGGACAGGCTAGATGCAGGAAGATTGTTCCCGATGTTGGGGAAGTCCAGGACAAGTAATCACAGGTTAAGGATAGAAGTGAAATCCTTTAGGAACGAGACGAGAAAACATTTTTTCAACCCATAGAGTGGTGAATCTCTGGAACTCTGCCACAGAAGGTAATTGAGGCAAGTTCATTGACTATATTTAAGAGGGAGTTAGATGTGGCCCTTGTGGCTAAAGGGATCAGGGGGTATGGAGAGAAGGCAGGTACAGGATACTGAGTTGGATGATGAGCCATGATCATATTGAATGGCGGTGCAGGCTCGAAGGGCCAAATGGCCTCTACTCCTGCACCTATTGTCTATGTTTCTATGACGAACTCACACAATATTTTCAAAACAATAGGTCAACCGGGCTTTTTTCACTGGAATTTAAAAGGATGAGATGGGATCTTACAGAAACGTGTGTACAATTCTTAAGCGATTGGACAGGCTAAAATGCAGGAAACATGTTGCCTATGTTCCCGATGTTGGGGGAGTCCAGAACTAGGGGTCACAGTTTAAGAATAAGTGTTCGGCCATCTTGGACTCAGATGGAGATGAGGAAAAACTTTTTCATGCAGAGAGTTGTGAATCTGTGGAATTCTCTGCCACAGAAGGCAGTGGAGGCCAATACTCTGGATGTTTTCAAGAGAGAGTTAGATTTATCTCTTAGGGCTAACAGAATCAAGGGATATGGTGAAAAAGCAGGAGCCGGGTACTGATTTTGGATGATCAACCATTGATGGGAATAATATTGAATGGCAGTGCTGGCTTGAAGGGCCGAATGGCTAACTACAGCACCTATATTGTATGTTTCTGTTTCTCTACTGCGGACAGTGGTGCAGCATTAGAGTTGCTGCCTAACAGCGCTTACAGAGTCAGAGACCCGGGTTCGATCCCGACTACAGGTGCTGTCTGTATGGAATTTGTAAGATCTCCGCGTAACCGCTTGGGTTTTCTCCGAGATCTTTGGTTTCCACTCACACTCCAATGATGATCCAATGATAAAGCAGGTTATTTGGCTTGGTGTAAATGTAAGTTGTCCCTAGCATGGTCAGGATAACGTTAATATGCAGGGATCGCTGGTCGGTGTGGGCTCGTTGGGCTGAAGGGCCTGTTTCGCTGGTGTATCTCGAAATTAAAACTAAACTATAAAGCAATAATAATTTGGGACTATTTTATATCTGAGTCACGTGAGTGACTACGTGAAGAACCCGCCAGGACGGATGCCAGTCGTATCGCTTCACGCATTGCGAAATGACAGGCGGGGTGGATCGACGTTCCTCCGCAGCGGTAAGTTTGAAACCGAGATGGACAAGTAAGTGAATTACTCTGCGGTCGTTTTTTGTTTCCCTCACTGTTTTTTACAGGGGGGAACAATGGACAAAAATAGAGTCCACAAGGGCTGCGTCTAAAGCTGGCTGGGGAGGACCGCGGAGTTGCGGGCAGCCAGCATCACCATGAGTGGAATCAGCCGTGCCCGACTTAGCACCCGCTCCGGCCAGATCAACACAAGGCCGGGCGGGAAGACTACACAGAACGGAGCCGTTGACTGTGACAAGTCAAAACGGCAGTCGGGGGGAAGCATTCCCACGCAACGGCAAGTTTAAACCAAGACCGACAGGTAAGGGAATTACTGCGGTCGTGTTTTGATTCCCACGCTGTTTTTTCACAGGGGGAAACTATGGACAGGAGTCCACAAGGGCTGCACTGGCTGGGAAGAACCGCGGAGTTGCGGGCAGCCAGCAGCGGCTGACAAGTCGGACTGCAAAGGAATGCTGTGGGGGCCAGCATTACTGGGGCCAAATGGAGCGGATTATGGAGCAGACGCTCCACTGTGACAGACTCCGGGAGATGGAGTCTAGTCACAATGGGTATATAATACACCCATGGCAGCACCTTATCAGGGCTGCACAGTGCATCTCCCTCGACAGAGGGGGTACTGGGAGCCAATTCTGGGCTGGTTCTGAAGAGGGATTTTGCTGAAGAGACAACCAGTGTGCAGGGGATGCAAGAACAAGGAAACCTCCTGTAAATGGAGTCCAAGTTTGTACATTAAAAACATCTACAGGAACATGGCTGTAACAGACACTATTGCCAAATATTTGGCACCGGTAAATGGGTATCCCTCAAAATTTCCCACAGTGAACAGTTACATCTGAAAACATATTGGAACGGGAGTCAGAAACCAGGATGTTTAGCTGCAGAAAATCCTAAAAGTGTTGACTGCAGGGATCACAGTTTTTTGCCCGGACAATGGATGGAAAAGAGATGTCAGAACAATAGCAAGACGCTGTGGCATTATTCTGCAATATGGAGTACGAGATTAATAGTCTCAGGAGAACGCCATTCGCCCAGCTTTAAACCCTAAGTTTGCAGAGCTGTGCAGACCTGGAGGGATTAAACCACCAATATTACTACTTGGGGGCAGCCTGTCAAAAACAGATAAAACTACCCGGGCCAGCTGCCAGCCCCTTTTTCGGGGTTACGTCCGTGCCCGGGTGGGATTAGAAAGGGAATACGCACTGTCTGTGGGCACCCTGAGGGAGTTCCGGGACCGCTGGGCTCCCGCAGGGTGTTGAATGTATCCTCAATAAGGATTGTATCATAATTGTATAATTGTTTATTATGGATATATGTTTGTATTGTATTTATGGTGGTGGGTTCTGGCTTGTTTTATTGTAGGGTAAATATTTATTTTTAATAATTGAATAAATCTTTTGATAATAATAAAAAAATAAAAAAAAAACAGATAAAAGAGCTCGATAAGGAGCCCATTACCCTGGCGCTCATAAAGGCGGCAACAGGCACGATCTTACACACACGACCACAGCACCGCCACGCACCCACCAGCAGGCAAGACACACAGAAGCTGGTGAAAAGCTCAAAGGCCGGGCTACAGGACAGAGGTCTTTTAGGCCATAGCCCAGACCGGCCTTCGTGGAAGATGCGCAACCTAAAATCCAAACTCCGACGCCACAACCTCTATGGCGACTGCACAGGAAGAAACAAACTTTCCACTGGTCACCATGGAGGTCTCTTCCAAAAAACAGAAGTGTAAATAACACAAATTGATGGTAGATTACACTTTTTTTTTGGGAGGCATGGAGTGCAATAACTACTAACACTTATTTTCTACCTAGTATTCAGGGATATACAATTGAAATTGTGCGCTAATCTTTCCCGGTTCAGCATGTACCGAACTGAACGTTCGTGCCTTCACGATAAGAAAAACTGAAAGCGCATGCTGAACTGGAGAGGCTAGATGCAAGGGAGTCATCGGAAAATCTCAACTCGACTCTTTGGAATTCATGTCAATGTCTTTACGAAAAACAAAAAGATGTGGTTGCCTATCATCCAGGTCTGACAAAACTGAATACATTTGTGCAGTAAATTCATTCAAAATAGAAAACCTTTGTTACTGCCAAACAATTGATTCCATAGGCTACTTTATGGATTGCATCCATTAAAAGATGCTTACAACAATTCCTAGCCCACCTGAACTCCACCAAGGACCTCAAAATTATCCCCCCTCCAGGCCTCTCCCGACGCCCGCAGACTCCGGGCCCCAACTCTGGCCTGCATCGCCTGCCCGAGTCCCGCGACGTCATCTTGGCCACGAGGAGCAACTTCAATACTCACCAGGACGCCGCCTTCACCGACCTCCACATCGATGCTGCCGCCGACCCTCACCTGCCCACCGATGACGCCCAGCCTCATCGCAGCACCGGGCCCACTGAAACATTGCCGCCGCACTGGGCCGGCAGAACATCACAGCCGCACCTGGCCCCCCCCAACGTCGCCGTCCCACTGGGCCCGCCCAATAACGCCGCTGGACCGGGCTCCCACAGCATGGCCGCCACACTGCACCCGACCTATCTCGTCGCCTTCCCGGGCTGGCCGATCCGTGCCGACCCGCTGACCCGACTCCGCCGCCCATCAACTCCGACCATCGGGTCCGCTGACCCTCGCCACTACACCTCCCTCCAACAACCCACAGCAGTCGCCTTACCTGGAGCCTGGACTCTGCACTGGGCCTGAAGCCTCCACGCTGCTCACTCCCACTCTCCTGGGCTCAACTCAACTGGGTCCTAGTGCCCGTCTGCCTAGCCTTGCTAAACTCAGTGGCTGTTCCACTGACACTCCCCCATCCCCCTCTAACTATGTGACCCCTGCTCTTCCACACCCACACCACAGCCCTCTCTCACCCACCACCCCCCAACCCCCCACCCCCTGACCACCTACCACCTCCCCACCACACATCGCCTCCCTACCACACATTGCCCTCGTGCCCAGTCCACCCACCTGCCTCCCTCCGGCCCCAACCCCCATCCCTGCCGGGTGTTTCACTATCCCCCCCCCCGACCTCCCCCTCTCCAACACCGAATGGTCTGTCCTCAACAGAGGTCTTACCTTTGTCCCCCTCCGTCGCCACCTCAATGAGTTCCGCGCCCACCACGACTTGGATCTCTTGTACCGTCGCCTCCACCTCACAGCGTACTTCCATGGCAAGGAGTCCTCGCCCCCCACTGATGACTCCTTTTCCCGTCTCCAACGCACCCCCTCCTCATGGAACCCCCCTCGTGGCCAATTTCCGCCTTTAGAACTTTTCATCAATAACTGCCGTCGCGACGTCAACTGCCTCAACTTCTCCACTCCCCTGTCTAACTCCAATCTCTCACCACATGAACGTTCTGCCATCAACTCACTCCGCAACAACCCAGATTTGGTTATCAAACCCGCCGACAAGGGAGGTGCCGTGGTAGTCTGGCGCGCCGATCTCTACAAAGCTGAGGCCACGCGCCAACTCTCGGACACCTCCTCCTACTTACCCCTGGACCATGACCCCACTGACGAGCACCAGGCCACCATCTCCATCACCATCACCGACTTCATCCACTCCAATGCCGTACCCGACCGAGCCTCCAACCTCATCGTTCCCCAGCCCCGCACAGCCCGATTTTACCTTCTCCCTAAAATCCACAAACCTGACTGTCCCAGAAGACCCATTGTCTCTGCCTGTTCGTGCCCCACCGAACTCATTTCCAAATTCCTTGACTCCATCCTATCAACCTTGGTTAAATCCCTCCCTACCTATGTTCAAGACACCTCAGACACTCTCCGTCATCTCCGCGCATTCCATTCTCTAGGCCGTCACCCCCTGATCTTCACCATGGACGTCCAGTCACTCTACACCTCCATCCCCCACCACGATGGTCTCAAAGCCCTCCGGTTCTTCCTCGACCAGAGAAGCAACCTATACCCAGCCACTGACACTCTCCTCCGCCTAGCGGAGCTTGTCCTTACCCTCAATAACTTCACGTTCGACTCCTCCCATTTCCTCCAAATATAAGGTGTAGCTATGGGCACACGCATGGGCACCCGCTATGCCTGCCTATTTGTCGGTTACGTCGAGCAATCCTTGTTCAATACATACCAGGGCCCCATCCCCGACCTCTACCTCCGCTACATCGACGACTGCTTTGGTGCCACCTCCTGCACCCGCACACAACTGACTGACTTCATCCACTTCACCACTAACTTCCATCCGGCACTCAAATACACCTGGACCATTTCCGACACTTCCCTACCATTCCTTGACCTCACTATCTCCATTGCAGGTGATAGACTTCTGACAGACATACACTATAAACCCACTGAATCCCATGGCTATCTGGACTACACTTCTTCCCACCCTGCTTCCTGTAAGGACTCCATCGCCTACTCCCAATTTCTCCGTCTACGCCGCATCTGCTCCACGGATGAGGCGTTCCACACCAGGACATCTGAAATGTCCTCATTATTCAGGGAACGGGGGTTCCCCTCCTCCACCATAAATGAGGCTTGCACCAGGGTCTCTTCCATACCCCGCAACACTGCTCTCTCTCCCCATCCCCGCACTCGCAACAAGGGCCGAGTCCCCCTAGTCCTCACCTTTCACCCCACCACCCGTCACATACAAAAAAGTAATCCTCCGTCAGTTTCGCCACCTCCAACGTGACCCCACCACTCGCCACATCTTCCCATCTCCCCCCATATCTGCCTTCCGCAAAGACCGCTCCCTCCATAACTCCCTTGTCAATTCTTCCCTTCCCTCTCATACCACCCCCTCCCCGGGCACTTTCCCTTGCAACCGCAAGAGATGCAACACTTGTCCCTTTACCTCCCCCCTCGACTCCGTTCAAGGACCCAAGCAGTCATTCCAGGTGCGACAGAGGTTTACCTGCATCTCCTCCAACCTCATCTATTGCATCCGCTGCTCTAGATGTCAGCAGATCTATATCGGTGAGACCAAGCGGAGGTTGGGCGATCGAAAAAACCAGATTGTTGGTTCATCCCATAACGGGCGGGAAAAATCATCCTTGCCATAATAGGACAAATGTGTTGGTTAGCAGAATAACCATATAACCATATAACAATTACAGCATGGAAACAGGCCATCTCGACCCTTCTAGTCCATGCCGAACACATAATCTCCCCTAGTCCCATATACCTGCGCTCAGACCATAACCCTCCATTCCCTTCCCATCCATATAACTATCCAATTTATTTTTAAATGATAAAAACGAACCAGCCTCCACCACCTTCACTGGAAGCTCATTCCACACAGCTACCACTCTCTGAGTAAAGAAGTTACCCCTCATGTTACCCCTAAACTTCAGTCCCTTAATTCTCAAGTCATGTCCCCTTGTTTGAATCTTCCCTACTCTCAGTGGGAAAAGCTTTTCCACGTCAACTCTGTCTATCCCTCTCATCATTTTAAAAACCTCTATCAAGTCCCCCCTTAACCTTCTGCGCTCCAAAGAATAACGCCCTAACTTGTTCAACCTTAAGTGTAGTCCTAACATTACAGAATCTTAAGAAACCATTTCCGGACCTGGGACTAACGAACCGAACAATGAACATATTACAGCGGCTCACAGGCAGTCCACGAAGAAACTATATCGGGTCCACATCAGGAAGTGGGAGATTTTGTTCAAGGAACAACATCACTAACTGTCCGACAAACATAACTTCTGTTCTGAAATTCCTGGCTAGCCTCCACTATGATGAGGGGCTCAGTTTAGTGCCACAAACTGCACCAGAAGTGCCTTTTCAGTATTCTGGGGCAAGGATCAGAGCGTCATTCTATCGGGTCTCACCCCCTGGTGACTAAACTTATGAGCGGAATTTAATATTATCCCCAAGGTCTACGTATTCCCTTAGATGGGATGTAAGTGTAGTCCTAACATTACAGAGGAATTGGTCACCAGCTATAGCTCTGTCCCTGCATAGACTTGCACATAACATAGTCATGCTTATGGCATTAGTCTCGGCACATAGAATTCAGTCTTTACATAAATTAAGGCTGGATAGTAACACCACTTCAATGAGTAAAATAACCTTTTACATCCACAAACAAGTTAAACTGACACAGACCGGGATCGTCAGGCCACATATAGAAACAGCGCATACCCAATAGATGATTGCCTATGCATTATGAGACATTTATTCTTATACATAGAAAACTCAAAACAGCACAGAGGAAATGAGATGGCTGAAACAGGTTTTACGGCTGCTGGGGTGGATACTAACAAATTCAAATCTCATACCACCAGAGCTGTAGCTACATCAGCAGCAAGGAATTGGACATACCTATGGACCAAATCCTGGGGACAGCAGGATGGTCATAAGAGAAAACCAGTGGTTAACCCTGTGACATTGCAGAATCAAAATTAGATCTGTATCATGATTTACCCCATAAGACAGGGGCTATAATTTGTTGTTAATAGTTCATTATGGAATTTCAATGTCGGATTCATGTTTGAATATGTTAACACTATTCCTCCCTTAGTCAATTAAGGCAGTTGTGAGGCATGGACTCGTTTCCACGGCATGAAATCACAGAGCTTTGAAATCTTCACGAAGTCACTCACGTGACTCCGAAGTAAAATAGTAAGATTAAACGAGAACTTACCAGATTGAAGTTTGATCTTTATTTTATGAGGAGTAACGTGCCCTCCACTCGCACCCGCGATCAAAAAGTTCAACTGGTATCCTATTTCTCTAATCTTACTATGTTCAAGTCATTACTGTTATCTGTGATTTCACACCGCTGCTTTGAAGAATGACACGCATGCGTCCTGGCAGGTTCTCCACGTAATCCCTCAACGTTACTCCTCATAAAATAAAGATCAAACTTCAAACTGGTAAGTTCTCGTTTAATCTTACTATTTTGTTTGATTGATTTTTACTGTTGTGCATAAAAACAGAGTAATGATAAGCATTTTGGACTTTGGACAATTAATAACCGTCACACCCATCACCTCTCACCAAGTGACAATGTCCAGAACAGTAAATCTAATCTGAAACTCATTTTGAGAAGTCTTATAAGTCATAAGGCATAGGAGCAGAACATGGCCATGTGGTCCATCGAGTCTGCTCCGCCATTCAAACATGGCTGATCTATTTTCCCACACACAACCCTGCCTTCTCCTGCCTTATTCCCATAACCTTTGATGCAATAACTAATTAAGAAACTATCAATCTCTATTGTAACAATACCAAATTGACTTGGCTTCAACGAACATCTGCGGCAATAAATTCCACCCTCTGGGTATAAAAGTTCCTCCTCATCTCATCCTCTTATTCTGAGGCTGTGCCCTCTGTTCCTAGACTCTCCCCCGCAAGTGGAAACATCCTCTCCATATTCACACTATCCAGGTCTTTCGGTATGTTTCCATGAGGTGCCCCTACATCCTTGTACACTTGAGTACAAGCCCCAGTAGTTGGGACATGTTGGCTGGTGGGAGCAACTTGGGCCGAAGGGCCTGTTTCCATGCTCTGTGACTCAATGGCTCCAGTGATGCTGCCCAACCTGCTAAGTTCCCAGTATTTTAATGTTCATAAGTGCTAGGAGCAGAATTAGGCCCTTTGGCCCATCGCCATTCAATCAATGTTGATCTACCTCCCTCCTAACTCTATTCTCCTGCCTTTTTCCCATAACCTCTGACACCCGTACTAACCGAGAATCTATCTCTGCCTTAAAAATATCCATTGACGGTTTCCACAGCCCTCTGAGGCAATGAATTCCACCGATTCACCACCCACCGCCTAAAGAAATTCCTCCTCATCTTCGCAAAGGAAATTTCTTTAATTCTGAGGCTGTGACCTCTGGTTCTAGACTCTCCCACTAGTGGAAACATCCTCTCTACATCCACGCTCTCCAGGCCTTTGACTATTCGGTTAGTTTGTGGCTCTCTGTAAACCGGTATCTGCAGTTCATTGTTGCAGACTTCCCCCCAGCTCTTTATTTTATATTTTGTTCCAACATCCACTGTCTGTTTTTCACTGCAATTTCTGAACTCTGTGGCTGTTTTGCAATAAAACTCCTTTAATTCTCTACACTTGTAACACCTGGTCTACTGGACTAGCATGTGCATGCATGTGTATATATGTATATAGAAGAATGTGTTGTTCTGTTTTGGGACATATGACATTAAGGCCGAGGCAGGGTCTCAACCTGAAACGTCATACATCCTCTGCAGAGATGCTGCCTGTTCCGCTGAGTTACTCCAGCATTTTGTGTCTATCTCAAGATTTTGCAGTTCTTCTCTACACATTTGACAATAAAAAACTCTTGGCAACCAGAGCTTTAAGACTTCAAAACTCGTACTGTACACAGACCAAGGATAGAAGGCAGTAGAAGCTACAGACCCAGGCGTGAACATTAAGTACTCTACTTCATTAGGGTCTAAATACACTTCTTCGAGGCTTGGCATGTGGCATTTTAAACGCCTTTTTCTCTCCATACAACATTGCAACAACAGGTTGGCTCACGAAGAGACCTTGTGGCATTTCAGCAAGTCCTCAATCGAGGTGATCAGCTTCAGCAGTAGATGGAAGGCAGGCACTGCATGAATGCAGTATAAATGTGCAGCATTAGTACTGAAGTTGAAACATTTCAGACTGAGCTTGCTGTTACAGGAGGCATCCCTCGATTCCATCATGAGATTTTAAATTCTCAGCCTTTGACACAATCTCTGCTCCCCTTTTTAAAGTAAAGGATCTTATTCGAACGCTGAAAAAAATAGCCAGCAATTTGATAAGCAACTCTGCTGACAAACACCAGACCAGTCCTCCTTAAATCAAGCCTGTCCCCCACCTCCTCCCTATCCCATCCTCCCAATCCCCTCGGGGGAAGAGTGGAAGAGACACAAACTGTAAACAACTGTTTCCTTTCTGTACAGACTTCACAATATGAGTTTGTTCTTAGTGTTTTTGTTGCTGTTAGAGTGAGCCATCTCACAGCCTGCTCATGTTAATTTAAAGTTGATGTGTGTGTGTGTGGCTGTATGGAGAGGGGGATAGAACAGGTATAGTGACAATTTCCTACCCACCAAATACACCTTGTGAAAACCATCCGAGAAAAAAAGAGGTCTAACATTCAGAATATATATTATGCTGCCTGCCCGTTGAGTTAAAGAGTTCCCACGGTAGACTCACGAGACAATAAGGTAAATGCACAGGCCACTACGTTCTTAAAACGAGTTCAAACTTTTCAATTTTTAACTTCAGCAGTACATTTTACTCGTGGAAAACTTTAAACATGTTTGAACTTTTCCAAGAGTTAACAAGTTTCACAGGTACCTGCCGTTAGCGCCACGAGTCGCTAAGAGGCATCCACGAGTTCCAACGTTCCCGCTACGTTAATTGTACGTAGTTACCATGAGTTAAATTTGTTTTAAACTTGGGGTACCACGTGGGTCAACTCGCAACGTGAGACAGGGGTTTGAAGATCTCAGAGAAAACCCATGCGGTCACGAGGGAGAATTCCTTACAGACGGCACCTGTAGTCAGGATTGAATCCAGGTCTCTGGCGCTGTGAGGCAGAAACTATACCGCTACGCCGATGTGCTCCCAAAAAACTGATGAAGAAAGAAACTTAAGTCTCAATATGCATTGTATTGTTTCTCTTCAGCATGCTAAGTGGATGGCAAACTATTTATTAGAAGTTTAAATGTTAATTCTGCTGAAAGTTTTTCACTCTAAGTATTGGAGCAAGGTCCTTCTGTAGTTGTACAGGGCCCTGGTGAGACCACAACTGGAGTATTGTGTGCAGGTTTCATCTCCTAATTTGATGGACATTCTTGCAATTGAGGGAGTGCAGCGTAGGTTCTCCAGATTAATGCCCGGGATGACGAGACTCACATATTTTGAAAGAATGGGTCAACCGGGCTTATATTCACTGGAATTTAGAAGGATGAGATGGGATCTTACAGAAATGTGTACAATTTTACTTCGGAGTCACGTGAGTGACTACGTGAAGAAGCCCGCTTACGGCGCATGCGTGTCATATCGCATACACGCATGGACGAGTCACACCTGGGGAGGACGTCCCCGTGAATGGGAGAACACAAAAAGCCGACGAACGGCAGGTAAGTGACTCTGCATTTCTAACTTTGTTGTAGGAATGGACAGAGCAACTCGCAGAAAGTCGGTCAGGAAGGTGCAGCAAGTAAGTCGGGAAGGAGCCGGGGACCTGCAGCAGCAGCAGCCGATGCCACAGGAGTTACCTATGGAGGAACCAGCTGTGCCCGACTTGAACCCCGCACCGGCAAAATCTACTGCTCGGCCGGGCGGGAAGGTAAAGCAAAAGTCTCATCACCTTCAAACTGTTATGGTCACGGAGCAGCAGCGAGACAGTACTTACCAGTACTGGAGAACCGACGAGCAGCTGCGGGAAATGGAGCAGCCAGGAGCGGCCAGCTTTACGGAGCTGGAAAGCCGCTATGAATGGATGGAGGATATTCAGCCGCCGGCGACAGGTGCCCGTGAGTACCGGGGCCGGGAGGGGCGGCAGGAGAATATCGGGCGGCCGGGAGTGACCAGTGCTGGGAAGCATGGGGACCGGCTGTGGGAACCGCGAGCGACTAGTGCCCGAGAGCACCAAGGTCGGCAGGAGCGGTCCGATAAGCACCCGCGATCGACTAGTGCCCGAGAGCACGGAAGTCGGCTGGAGCGGCTGCTGGATGAAATTATCCAGAGTGGCAGGCTCCGTGAGAGGGAGGATAGCCACAGTGGGCATAATATAAGTCCCACAGCAATTTCCCATAAAGGGCTGCAGGATATATCAGACTCCTCTGAGGAGGATATGGAAGTTCTGACTAGCTCAGAATCTGAGCAAGAGGTGGAGCCATCTTCTCCCATTGAAGGGAAGAAAAACAACCTGCTGGACATGGTGGGACAGTACTTCCAGCAGGAACAGACCGGGAAGAATCTTGAGGACAGGATGGCTGCAAGTATAGAGTACATGTCCACCCACCAGCTGCAAGCTAATACGTTTGCTGAAATGTTGGCAAGGCACTTACCACTGGGGAATTGTGCTGCGCTGAATGTAGCCAGTGTAAACCGGTGCATTTGGAAACATGTTGGGGCGGGCATTAGGAGTCAGGATCTTAAAGTCCAAAATGCCCTGAAAGGTCTCACGGCGGGCATAACAGCTTTGGCCCGCACGTTAGAGAAAGTGGACATGACAAGTGATCATAAGGATGCCTTAGCACTATTTTGCAATGTGCAATTTGAATTAAATAATATAAGAAAGGGGGCTATTCAGCCAGCTCTAGACCCGAAGTTTGCCATATTATGTAAGCAAAGGGCTATAAAACCCCAAAACCTGTTATTTGGGGGAGACCTGTCCAAACAGGTTAAAGATTTGGATGAGGAGGCCAAGACTTTGGGGCTGATTAGGGCAGCCAAAGGATATCTAGGGAAGAGATATCAACCTTATGGGCTTCCCAAGAAGGGTGGTTTCTATAATAGCACAAAGAATTGGAGAGAGGCCAGAGGTCCCCAGCAGCAGCAGCGTCCTTTTTTAGGGTTTGGCCCGGGACGACCGCTGTGGAAGATGCGGAAGCCTGTACTTCAGCAGCTATCCCAACCTCAACCTCAAGGGCCTCCACAACCACGAATAAAAATGAGGAAATAACTCAATTACCACCGATAACCATGGAGGTAGGTGAATCTGCGGCTCCAGAATTTATAGGGAGCACGGAAGTTGGAGGGACATTGCAACTTCATTTGGAAGCATGGTGCAATATAACTATGGACAGATATATCCTTAGCAGTATTAAGGGATATCTGATAGTTTCTACACAAACAAAACCGTCCAGTACAACATACACCGGACAGAATATACATGCTTACTAAATTGGAACAAGATAAAGCTCACATAGAACTACAAAGATTATTCACTAAAGGGGTAATTGAACAAACCAAACCTGAACAACAGGAGTTTGTCTCAAACATATTTATTAGAAATAAGAAAGATGGGGGTTGCCGTATTATTATTGATTTATCAACGCTTAACAAATTTGTGCAATATGTTCATTTTAAAATGGATACGTTTAGCACTGCTAAAGAGTTAGTTTCAGCAGGCTATTTTATGGCAAGTATTGATCTTAAAGATGCTTACTATACAATACCCATCAGAGATAGACATAGGCGGTTTTTGAAATTTAACTGGATGGGACAGCTTTGGCAGTACAAGGCTTTGCCAAATGGGCTAACGTCAGCGCCCAGGTTATTTACAAAAATTCTTAAACCAGCTTTGGCGTTGCTGCGACAACAAAAACATAGAGTAATGGCATATTTGGATGATATACTTATAGTGGGAAAAACTTATGAATTGGCATGTCAGGCAGTGGTTGCCACAAAGCAATTGTTTGAACAGCTGGGATTCATTATCCATCCAATTAAGTCTAAATTAACACCATCAACTAATATTGATTACTTGGGGTTCACCATTAACTCAATTGATATGTTAGTGACTTTACCAATAGGGAAAGCCACAGAATTACAAAAGGATTGCACAGAGCTTATTAATACCTTTAAACTATCCATTAGACGGGTAGCCAGGATGATTGGCAAAATTGTGGCCACATTTCCTGCCATACAATTTGGGCCATTACACTACCGAAATTTACAGAGAGACAAAATAAGAGCACTCAAAATTAATAGAGGCCATTTTGATAGGCCAATGGAGCTAACAATTGAAGCTATAAAAGAATTACAATGGTGGGAACACAATGTTAAGTATGGCTCCAACCCAATAGTTATTGACAACCCGTCTGCGGTATTACAAACAGATGCCAGTGCAATTGGTTGGGGTGCAACGGATACCATCTCGAGCTGTGGAGGGAGATGGAATATTCAAGAAGCTAACCTACTAAATACTAAGGGTATAAATTATTTAGAAATGTTAAGTGCGTTTTATGGGCTAAAGTCTTATTGCTCAGGAATGAAACAGCAGCATGTTAGATTGCAGATAGATAATACCACGGTGGTGGCATATATAAATCATATGGGTGGAAATATATCAACATCTTGTGATAAATTGCAAACTCAATTTGGCAATGGTGTATCCAAAGGAATATTTGGTTATCGGCTACGTATCTACCAGGGATACTAAATTCAGTGGCAGACGCCAGGTCACGAAAATTTAATGAAAATACAGAATGGATGTTGGATAGAACGGTCTTTGCTGAAATCACAGTAAAGTATGGAAGACTGGATATTGATCTTTTTGCATCCAGGTTAAATCACCAGTTACCAAGGTATGTATCATGGGAACCAGATCCTGGGGCAGAAGCTACAGATGCATTCTCACTGCACTGGGGGAAATGGTTCATATATGCATTTCCTCCTTTCTGCCTCATCAATCGGGTACTAAGGAAAATTCAACAGGATTCGGCATCTGGGATTCTCATAGTACCTGATTGGCCTACACAACCATGGTTCTCGGTGATACAGGATATGGTGTTAGAACCATGTATGAATTTAAAACATAGTCCTAAGTTGCTGGTGCATCCGGTAACTCAGGATAGCCATCCATGTCATAAAAATATTGCTTTATTGGCTTGTAGACGCTGAAAGAACCACTACGGGACATGGGGCTATCAAATAGAACTGTGGACATGATCACAGCAGCGCAAAGAAGTTCAACACAAAAGCAATATTTAAGTCACATTAGGAAATGGATTAATTACTGCCATTATAATCATCTGGACCACAGAAATAAGAATGTTCCGGCAGTGCTAGAGTTTCTCACCAGTCTGCACTATGAAGGACTTAGTTACAGCACTGTGAATAGTGCCAGAAGTGTATTATCAACTTTTTTGTGGCAAGGAACAGAAAGTCAATCAGTGGGATCACATCCGCTGGTAGTTAACTTTTAAGAGGCATTTTTAACACCAGGCCACCCAAACCAAGATATAACCAGATCTGGGATGTAAGTGTGGTCCTCAACATGTTAAGAAATTGGTCGCCGGCTACAGCATTAACTCTGGACACTTTAACTAGGAAAATGGTCATGCTGATGGCACTGGTCACAGCACAAAGGGTCCAGTCATTGCAAAAATTAAGACTGGATGGCTTGACTATGGCGGCAGGACGTTTGGTCTTTGTGATCCAGGACCTTATTAAACAAAATAGACCAGGATCAGCAGGGCAGGTCATAGAATTTCTGGCCTACCCGGAGGACGAACGCCTCTGTATAATGAAACACATTTTGTTATATATTGAACGGACAAAGGCTATTAGAGGCAAGGAAATGGGGCTGTTAATCAGCTATAAGAAACCATACCATAGGGTGTCTACTCAGACCATTTCACGGTGGCTGAAATATGGGTTAATAAAGGCGGGAGTGGACACTAATATATTTAAATCTCACTCCACCAGGGCGGCAGCTACATCCGCAGCAAAACGCCTTGAGGTATTCATGGACCAAATTCTCAGGATTGCAGGATGGTCGTCAGAGAAGACGTTTCAAAAATTTTATAATAAACCAGTTAGCAGTATAGCAACGTTTTCGGGGAAACTTTTAAGTTCTGTATCATAATTTATCCCTGAAGAATAAGGGTTTATGATTTGAATTAATAAATATTATTTATCGTTACGTTAAATAATTGGTATCAATGTTTTTTGTTGAATATCATTAACAATTTCTCCCAAACTACCAAGGCAGTTGTGAAGCATGGACTCGTTCCATGGCGTGAGGTCACAGAGTTTTGAAATCTTCACGTAGTCACTCACGTGAGTCCGAAGTAAAATAGTAAGATTAAACGAGAACTTACCAGTTTGAAGTTTGATCTGTATTTTATGAGGAGGAACGTTGAGGGAATACGTGCCCTCCGCTCCCACCCTCATATGGTCATATCTTAAACTGGTATCTCTATAATAATCTTGCTATTTTAGGTCATTATAGTGTATCTGTGACCTCACACCGCTGCTTTGAAGGATGACACGCATGCGCCGTAAGCGGGCTTCTTCACGTATTCCCTCAACGTTCCTCCTCATAAAATACAGATCAAACTTCAAACTGGTAAGTTCTCGTTTAATCTTACTATTCTTAAGCGATTGGACAGGCTAAATGCAGGAAACATGTTGCCTATGTTGAGCTGTTGAAGGTGAGCAAGGTGAATGAGCACAAAGCTGCCGGCCCCGATGGCATCCCCGGGCGGGTGCTCAGGGCATGTGCTGAACAACTATCCCTAGTCTTCACTGACATTTTCAATCTGTCACTGGCCCAGGGTGTTGTCCCCACTTGCCTCAAGACATCAACCATCGTTCCAGTGCCCAAACAATCAGCTACAGGGAGTCTCAACGATTCCGCCCAGTGGCACTCACCCCTGTCATTGCAAAGTGCTTTAAGCGGCTGATCTTGGCTCACCTCAAAGCCAGCCTCCCCCCCCACACTGGACCCCCATCAGTTTGCCTACCGGACCAACAGGTCTACAGAGGACGCCATATCGGCGGCCCTACACTCTGCCCTGACCCACCTGGACTACAACAACTCCTACATCAGGCTGCTGTTCATTGATTTCAGCTCTGCCTTTAACACTGTCATCCCCGCCAGCTTGATCACCAAACTCAGCGGACTTGGCATCTCTACCTCCCTCTGCAATTGGACACTGGATTTCCTCACCAACAGACCACAGTCTGTTAGGGTCAACAACCTCACCTCCTCCACTATAACACTGAACACTGGCGTGCCACAGGGCTGTGTGCTCAGCCCTCTCCTCTACTCCCTCTTCATCCATGACTGCATCCCTAAGAATGGCTCCAACGCCATCATTAAATTTGCCGACGATACCACGGTGGTGGGACTGATCAGTGACAACGACGAGTCAGCCTATAGGGAGGAGGTCCAGCACCTGACAACCTGGTGTGCCAACAATAACCTCGTCCTCAACTCCAAGAAGACGAAGGAAATTATTGTCGACTTCAGGAAGATCAGAGGGGGCAGACATACCCCCATCCATATAAACAGGACTGAGGTGGAGCGCATCTCCAACTACAAATTCCTCGGGGTACACATCTCGGAGGATCTGTCCTGGTCCTTCAACACCTCCAAACTGATCAAAAAGGCGCAGCAGCGCCTTTACTTCCTGAGGAGGCTCAAGAAAGCTCACCTGTCCCCCCCAGATCCTGACCAACTTTTACCGCTGTACCATCGAAAGCATCCTGACCACCTGCTTCACGGTATGGTACAGCAGTTGCACGGTAGCGGACAGGAAGGCACTGCAACGGCTGGTGAAAACCGCGCAGCACATCATCGGTGCCCCGCTCCCTGCCATGGATGCCCTCCACTGAAAACGGTGTCTGAGATGGGCCGGGAAGATCATTAAAGACCCCTCCCACCCCAACCATGGACTGTTTGCCCTCCTCCCATCAGGGAGGCGGTCCAAGAGCCTCAGGTCTCGTACCAGTAGGATGAGGAACAGCTTCTACAATAATACCATCACACTGCTGAACTCGGAGTCCCGCCGATAGATTTCTCCAGTCCCTCCGTCCACATTGTTTGATTATTCTGTATTTTTATTTCTATATTGCACTACTACTCCGGACTGACGCTAAACTGCATTTCGTTGTACTCATACTTGTATTTGTGCAATGACATTAAAGTTGAATTGAATTGAATTGAATGTTCCTGATGTTGGGGAGTCCAGAACCAGGGGTCACAGTTTAAGAATAAGGGGTCGGCCATTTAGGACTGAGATGAGGAAAAGCTTTTTTCACTCAGAGAGTTGTGAATCTCTGGAATTCTCTGCCACAAAAGGCAGTGGAGGCCAATTCACTGTATGATTTCAATTGAGACAGTTACATTTATCTCTTAGGGCTAACAGAATCAAGGGATATGGTGAGAAAGCAGGAACCGGGTACTGATTTTGGATGATCAACCATTGATGGTGAATAATATTGAATGGCGGTGCTGGCTTGAAGGGCCGAATGGCTAACTGCAGCACCTATATTCTATGGTGTGGCGATGGGGGATGATTTCAATTGAGACAGTTAGATTTATCTCTAAGGGCTAACAGAATCAAGGGATATGGGGAGAAAGCAGGAACCGGGTACTGATTTAGGATGATCAATCAATGATATAGAATGATATTGAATGGCGGTGCTGGATTGAAGGCTAACTACAGCACCTATATTCTACGTTGGGCCGAAGGGCCTGTTTCTTTGCTGTATCTCGAAATTAAAACTAAACTATAAAGCAATAATCATTTTGGACTATTTTGTTTGATTGTTTTACTGTAGTGCATAAAAACAGAGAAGTGATAAGCATTTTGGACTTTGGAGAGTTAATAACCGTCACGCCCATCACCTCTCACCAAGTGACAATGTCCAGAACAGTAAATCTAATCTGAAACTCATTATGAGAAGTCTTATAAGTTCATAAGGCATAAGAGCAGAACATGGCCATGTGGTCCATCGAGTCTGCTTCACCATTCAAATATGGCTGATCTATTTTCCCACACACAACCCTGCCTTCTCCTGCCTTATCCCCATAACCTTTGATGCAATAACTAATTAAGAAACTATCAATCTCTATTGTAACAATACCAAATTGACTTGGCTTCAACGAACATCTGTGGCAATGAATTCCATCCTCTTGGTATAGAAGTTCCTCCTCATCTCATCCTCTTATTCTGAGGCTGTGCCCTCTGTTCCTAGACTCTCCCGCTAGTGGAAACATCCTCTCCATATTCACACTATCCAGGCATTTCGGTATGTTTCCATGATGTTACCCTGATCGTTGTACACTCGAGTACACGCCCATTAGATGGGACATGTTGGCCAGTATTCTAATGTTCATAAGTGCTAGGAGCAGAATTAGGCCCTTTGGCCCATCGCCATTCAATCAATGTTGATCTACCTCCCTCCTAACTCTATTCTCCTGCCTTCTTCCCATAACCTCTGACACCCGTACTAACCGAGAATCTATCTCTGCCTTAAAAATATCCATTGACGGTTTCCACACCCCTCCGAGGCAATGAATTCCACAGATTCACCACCCACCGACTAAATAAATTCCTCCTCATCTTCGCAAAGGAAATGTCTTTAATTCTGAGGCTCTGACCTCTGGTCCTAGACTCTCCCACTAGTGGAAACATCCTCTCTACATCCACGCTCTCCAGGCCTTTGACTATTCGATAAGTTTGTGTCTCTCCGTAAACCGGTATCTGCAGTTCTTTGTTGCAGACTTCCCCCAGACGTTTGTTTACATTTTGTTCCAACATCCACTGTCTGTTTTTCACTGCAATTTCTGAACCTTGTGGCTTTATGTTAGTTCAAACCACTGTGCAGTATCAGCTAGTTTCCTTTCTTATATTTAGTTTGTTTTCAGTTTAGAGATACAGTGTGGAAACATGCCCTACGGCCTACAGAGTCACTGTATGATTTCAATTGAGACAGTTAGATTTATCTCTAAGGGCTAACAGAATCAAGGGATATGGGGAGAAAGCAGGAACCGGGTACTGATTTAGGATGATCAATCAATGATATAGAATGATATTGAATGGTGGTGCTGGATTGAAGGCTAACTACAGCACCTATATTCTATGTTTCTGTTTCTCTACTGCGGACAGTGGTGCAGCGTTAGAGTTGCTGCCTAACAGCGTTTACAGAGTCAGAGACCCGGGTTCAATCACGACTACAGGTGCTGTCTGTATGGAATTTGTAAGATCTCCGCGTAACCGCTTGGGTTTTCTCCGAGATCTTTGGTTTCCACTCACACTCCAAAGATGTACAGTTTATAGCAGGTTAATTGGCTTGGTGTAAATGTAAATTGTCCCTACCGTGTGCAGGATAACGATAATGTGCAGGGATCGCTGGTCGGTGTGGGCTCGTTGGGCCGAAGGGCCTGTTTCTCTGCTGTATCTCGAAATTAAAACTAAACTATAAAGCAATAATCATTTTGGACTATTTTGTTTGATTGTTTTACTGTAGTGCATAAAAACAGAGAAGTGATAAGCATTTTGGACTTTGGACAGTTAATAACCGTCACACCCATCACCTCTCACCAAGTGACAATGTCCAGAACAATGAATCTAATCTGAAACTCATTTTGAGAAGTCTTATAAGATCAATCAATGCTGATCTATCTACCTCCTAACTATACTCCTGCCTTCTACCCAAAACCTCTGACACCCGTACTAGCCGAGAATCTATCTATCTCTGCCTTAAAAATATCCATTGACGGCCTCCACATCCCTCTGAGGCAATGAATTCCACAGATTCACCACCCACCGACTAAAGAAATTCCTCCTCATCTTCGCAAAGGAACTTTCTTTATTTCTGAGGCTGTGACCTCTGTCCTAGACTCTCCCACTAGTGGAAACATCCTCTCTACATCCACGCTCTTTGACTATTCGATAAGTTTGTGTCTACCTGTAAACCGGTATCTGCAGTTCATTGTTGCAGACTTCGCCCAGACGTTTGTTTATATTTTGTTCCAACATCCACTGTCTGTTTTTCACTGCAATTTCTGAACTGTGGCTTTATGTTAGCTCAAACCACTGTGCAGTATCAGCTAGTTTCCTTTCTTGTACTGTATTTAGAGAAACATTGATTTGATTTGATTTGAATCCTTTATTTGTCATTCAGACCTTTTGGTCTGAACGAAATGTCGTTGCCTGCAGCCATACATGTAATAATAAACAACACACAATAAACACAAATTAACATCCACCACAGTGAGTTCACCAAGCACCTCCTCACTGTGATGGAGGCAAAAGGCTCCGCAGCCCGGGGGTGGTCGAAGCTGCCGCCCTCCAGTCCAGCGGACCAGTTGGTGCCACGGGAGCTCCGGTAAACAGGCTTCAACCTGTGACCTGCGAGCTCCCGACGATGTCATCAACGTGCCCCTCGGCCGAGCCCCGGAGTCAAGTCACCGCCGCCAGAATGCCACCTCAGTCGCCGGAGCACCGTCTCCGCCCCGCACCGGGCTGCCCCCACGGGAGTGCCTTCCAGCCGGGAGCCGGGACACCCTCACAGGAGTGTCTCAGCCCCACACCATACGCCCTCACCAGAGCGCCGAGTCGAGCCGCCGGTGCTCGAAGACGACCAGCCTCGCATTGGTAAGTCCTGGCTGGCTATACCTTCGGATCCTTGAGGTCGGCCGCAGGTTGGAGGACTCCAGCTCCGCCATTAGGCCTCAGCTCAGATGGGGGAAGAGAAGGGGGATACGACAAGAAAGTCGCATTCCCCCGAAGTGAGAGACAGAGAGCCCTGTTTCACCCCCCCCCCCCCCCCCCCCCCCCCCCACATAACACAACCTAATAACCAAAAGTCCAATTGAACAAGACAAAAAAACACCATAAAAACAGACAGACTGCAGGCGACCTGCAGCCGTTTCACAGCGCCGCCACTTCCGGAGAAGTGCGGAAACATGCCCTACGGCCTACCGAGTCCGCACCGACCAGTAATCCCCGCACATTAACATTTATGCCAAGCCAACTAACCTCCAAACCTGGACGTCTTTGGAGTGTGGGAGGAGACTGAAGATCTCAGAGAAAACCCATGCAGGTCACGGGGAGAACGTACAAATTCCGTACATACGACACCTGTAGTCAGGATTGAACCCAGGACTCTGGCGCTGTGAGGCAGAAACTCTACCGCTACACCAATGTGCTCCAAAAAACAGATGAAGAAAGAAACTTAGGTCTCAATATGCATTGTATTGTTTGTCTTCAGCATGCTATGTGGATGGCAAACTATTTATTACAAGTTTAAATGGTCATTCTGCTGACATTTTTTCACTCTAAGTATTGGAGCAAGGTCCTTCTGTAGTTGTACAGGGCCCTGGTGAGACCACAACTGGAGTATTGTGTGCAGGTTTCATCTCCTAATTTGATGAAGGACATTCTTGCAATTTAGAGAGTGCAGCGTAGGTTCTCCAGATTAATTCCCGGGATGATAAGGGCCACTTTTCAAAATAATTTTTTAAGGGGTAAGAACGTTGTAAAAACAAGCCTGAAGGCTTTGCGTCTCAATGCAAGGGGCATTCGTAACAAGGTGGATGAGTTGAATGTGCAGATAGCTATTAATGACTATGATATAGTTGGGATCATGGAGACATGGCTCCAGGGTGACCAAGGCTGGGAGCTGAACATCCAGGGATATTCAATATTCAGGAGGGATAGACATCTAACAGTAGTAGTGGAATTGGGGATGGCATCAAACAGGAAATTAGAAATGCGTGCAACAAAGGTAAAACAGTTATAATGGGTGACTTCAATCTACATATAGATTGGGTGAATCAAATTGGCAGGGGTGCTGAGGAAGAGGATTTCTTGGAATGTATGCGGGATAGTTTTCTAAACCAACATGTAGAGGAACCAACGAGAGAGCAGGCTATTCTAGACTGGGTGTTGAGTAATGAGGAAGGGTTAGTTAGGAATCTTGTTGTACGTGACCCCTTGGGAAAGAGTGACCATAATATGTTCAAGAAGGAACTGCAGATGCTGGAAGATCAAAGGTACACAAACATGCTGGAGAAACTCAACGGGTTCAGCAGCATCTATGGAGCAAAGGAAATGGGTGACGTTACGGGCCGAAACCCTTCTTCAGACTGATGTGACCTTGGGACCATAATATGGTTGAGTTCTTCATTAGGATGGAGAGTGACATTGTTAATTCAGAAACAATGGTTTGAACTTAAAGAAAGGCAACTTTGAGTGCATGGGACTTGAATTGGCCAAGATTGACTGGCAATTAATTTTTAAAGGGTTGACGGTGGATATGCAATGGAAGGCATTTAAAGACTGCATGGATGAACTACAACAATTGTTCATCCCAGTTTGGCAAAAGATTAAATCAGGGAAAAATAGTGCATCCGTGGATAGCAAGGGAAATCAGTGATAGTATCAAAGCAAAAGATGAAGCGTACAAATTAGCCAGAAAAAGCAGCATACTGGGAGAAATTCAGAGACCAGCAGAGGAGGACGAAGGGCTTAATTAGGAAATGGAAAATAGATTATGAAAGAAAACTGGCAGGGAACATAAAAAACGGACTGCAAACATTTTTATAGATATGTGATTAGAAAGAGATTAGTTAAAACAAATGTAGTTCCCTTGCAGTCTGAAACAGGTGAATTGATCATGGGGAACAAGGACATGGCGGACCAATTGAATAACTACTTTGGTTCCGTCTTCACTAAGGAAGACATAAATAATCTTCTGGAAATAGTAGGGGATCGTGTGTCATAGGAGATGGAGGAACTGCGTGAAATCCAGGTTAGCCGGGAAGTGGTGTTAGGTCAATTGAATGGATTAAAGGCCGATAAATCCCCAGGGCCAGATAGGCTGCATCCCAGAGTACTTAAGGAAGTACCTCCAGAAATAGTGGATGCATTAGCGATAATTTTTCAAAACTCTTTACATTCTGGAGTAGTTCCTGAGGATGGGAGGGTAACTAATGTAACCCCACTTTTTAAAAAGGGAGGGAGAGAGAAAACGGGGAATTACAGACCAGTTAGTCTAACATCGGTAGTGGGGAAACTGCTAGAGTCAGTTATTAAAGATGAGACAGCAGCACATTTGGAAAGTGGTGAAATCATTGGACAAAGTCAGCATGGATTTACGAAAGGTAAATCATGTCTGACGAATCTTATAGAATTTTTCGAGGATGTAACTAGTAGAGTGAATAGGGGAGAACTAGTGGATGTGGTGTATGTGGACTTTCAGAAGGCTTTCTACAAGGTTCCATATAAGAGATTAGTGTACAAACTTAAAGCACACGGTATTGGGGGTTCAGTATTGATGTGGATGGAGAACTGGCTGGCAGACAGGAAGCAAAGAGTAGGAGTAAACATGTCCTTTTAATAATGGCAGGCAGTGACTAGTGGGGTACCGCAAGGCTCAGTGCTGGGACCCCAGCTATTTACAATATATATTAATGATATGGGCAAGGGAATTGAATGCAACATCTCCAGGTTTGCAGATGACACTAAGCTGGGGGGGCAGTGTTAGCTGTGAGGAGGATGCTAGGAGGCTGCAAGGTGACTTGGATATGCTGGGTGAGTGGGCAAATGCATGGCAGATGCAGTATAATGTGGATCAATGTGAGGTTATCCACTTTGGTGGCAAAAATAGGAAAGCAGACTATTATCTAAATGGTGGCCGATTAGGAAAAGGGGAGATGCAACGTGACCTGGGTGTCATGGAACACCAGTCATTGAAAGTAGGCATGCAGGTGCAGCAGGCGGTGAAGAAAGCGAATGGTATGTTAGCATTCATTGCAAAAGGATTTGAGTATAGGAGCAGGGAAGTTCTACTGCAGTTGTACAGGGTCTTGGTGAAACCACACCTGGAGTATTGCGTACAGTTTTGGTCTCCAAATCTGAGGAAGGACATTATTGCCATAGAGGGAGTGCAGAGAAGGTTCTCCAGGACTGATTCCTGGGATGTCAGGACATATGAAGAAAGACTGGATAGACTCGGCTTGTACTCGCTAGAATTTAGGAGATTGAGGGTAATCTCTGGAATTCTCTGCCACAGACGGTAGTTGAGGCCAGTTCATTGGCTATATTTAAGAGGGAGTGCGCTTGTGGCTAAAGGGATCAGGGGGCATGGAGAGAAGGCAGTTACGGGATACCTAGTTGGATGATCAGCCAAGAGTCAAGAGTCAAGAGTATATTTAATTGTCATTTGGACCCCTGGAGGTCCAAATGAAATGCCGTTTCTGCAGCCATACATTACACACAAATAGACCCCAGACACAACATAATTACATTTTACATAAACATCCATCACATAGCTGTGATGGAAGGCCAAATAAACTTATCTCTCCACTGCACTCTCTCCCCCCCGATGTCAGAGTCAAAGTCAAAGCCCCTGGCTGGCGATGGCGATTGTCCCGCGGCCATTAAAGCCACGCCGGGTGGTGCGAGGTCGCACACCGGGTCTTGGTGTTGGAGCCCCCGGCGTGCGCTCGCAAAGTCCCGCATTCCAAGCCGCGCGGGGCAGTGGTGCTAAGCCCCGCTCCAGGAGCTCTTCAACCCCGCAACTCGGGCGGGAGAAGTCGCCGTTGCAGGAACCCCGAAAAGCGGTCTACCTCCAGGGATCCGCGGGCTCCCGGTGCCGCCGTCCGCAGACCCGCAGCAGCAGCCTCCGACTCAGCAGCAGCAGCAGCAGCAGCAGCAGCGGCAGCGGCAACGCTCCTCCACCGCTCCACCCGCTCCGGTCTCGGCCAGCTCCGCGACGGTGAGGTGAGTCGGCACCTGAGTCCCCGGCTTCTTCCTGTTGGAGGCCGCTCCTCGTTGCGGCCCCAACGACAGCTGAGACCTGACGAGTAAAGGTCGGGTCTCCAGTGCAGGGAGAGATTCAAAAGTTTCCCCCCGCACCCCCACACACCCACCCCAACATAAAATAACAAAAACTACATAAAAACAGACAAAAAATAATAAAAACGCGGACAGGCTGCAGAGGCCGCTGCTGACCAGAGTCGCGCCGCCTACCGGATGATCATATTGAATGGCGGTGCAGGCTTGAAGGGCCAAATGGCCTACTCCTGCACCTATTTTCGATGTTTCTATGACGAGACTCACATATTTTGAAAGAATGGGTCAACCGGGCTTTTTTCACTGGAATTTAGAAGCATGAGACGGGATCTTATAGAAACATGAACAATTCTTAAGGGATTGGACAGGCTAAATGCAGGAAACATGTTGCCTATGTTCCCGATGTTGGGGAGTCCAGAACTAGGGGTCAGTTTAAGAATAAGTGATCGGCCATTTAGGTCTGAGATGAGGAAAAGCTTTTTTCACCCAGACAGTTATGAATCTGTGGAATTCTCTGCCACTGAAGGCAGTGGAGGCCAATTCAATCCCGACTACAGGTGCTGTCTGTATGGAATTTGTAAGATCTCCGCGTAACCGCTTGGGTTTTCTCCGAGATCTTTGGTTTCCACTCACACTCCAAAGATGTACAGTTTATAGCAGGTTAATTGGCTTGGTGTAAATGTAAATTGTCCCTACCGTGTGCAGGATAACGATAATGTGCAGGGATCGTTTTGTCGGTGTGGGTTCGTTGGGCCGAAGGGCCTGTTTCTCTGCTGTATCTCGAA
This sequence comes from Leucoraja erinaceus, assembly GCF_028641065.1. Lineage (NCBI taxonomy): Eukaryota > Metazoa > Chordata > Chondrichthyes > Rajiformes > Rajidae > Leucoraja > Leucoraja erinaceus. The sequence goes on from NW_026576243.1 coordinate 43,976, forward strand.
ATTAAAACTAAACTATAAAGCAATAATCATTTTGGACTATTTTGTTTGATTGTTTTACTGTAGTGCATAAAAACAGAGAAGTGATAAGCATTTTGGACTTTGGACAGTTAATAACCGTCACACCCATCACCTCTCACCAAGTGACAATGTCCAGAACAGTAAATCTAATCTGAAACTCATTATGAGAAGTCTTATAAGTTCATAAGGCATAGGAGCAGAACATGGCCATGTGGCCCATCGAGTCTGCTCCGCCATTCAAACATGGCTGATCTATTTTCCCACACACAACCCTGCCTTCTCCTGCCTTATCCCCACAACCTTTGATGCAATAACTAATTAAGAAACTATCAATCTCTATTGTAACAATACCAAATTGACTTGGCTTCAACGAACATCTGCGGCAATAAATTCCACCCTCTGGGTATAGAAGTTCCTCCTCATCTCATCCTCTTATTCTGAGGTTGTGCCCTCTGTTCCTAGACTCTCCCGCTAGTGGAAACATCCTCTCCATATTCACACTATCCAGGCCTTTCGGTATGTTTCCATGAGGTGCCCCTCATCGTTGTACACTCGAGTACACGCCCATTAGATTGGACATGTTGGTGGTGGGAGCAACTTGGGCCGAAGGGCCTGTTTCCATGCTCTGTGATTCAATGGCTCTAGTGATGCTGCCCGACCTGCAATGTTCACAGTATTCTAATGTTCATAAGTGCTAGGAGCAGAATTAGGCCATTCGGCCCATCGCCATTCAATCAATGCTGATCTACCTCACTCCTAACTCTATTCTCCTGCCTTCTTCCCATAACGTCTGACACCCGTACTAACCGAGAATCTATCTCTGCCTTAAAAATATCCATTGACGGTTTCCACAGCCCTCTGAGGCAATGAATTCCACAGATTCATCACCCACCGACTAAAGAAATTCCTCCTCATCTTCCTAAAGGAACGTTCTTTAATTCTGAGGCTGTGACCTCTGTCCTAGACTCTTCCACTAGTGGAAACATCCTCTCTACATCCACGCTCTCCAGGCCTTTGACTATTTGGTAAGTTTGTGTCTCTCTGTAAACCAGTATCTGCAGTTCATTGTTGCAGACTTCCCCCAGACGTTTGTTTATATTTTGTTCCAACATCCACTGTCTGTTTTTCACTGCAATTTCTGAACTCTGGCTTTATGTTAGTTCAAACCACTGTGCAGTATCTGCTAGTTTCGTTTCTTATACTGTATTTAGTTTGTTTTCAGTTTAGAGATACAGCGCGGAAACACTCTAGGGACAATTTACATTTATGCCAAGCCAACTAACCTCCAAACCTGGACGTCTTTGGAGTGTGGGAGGAGACTGAAGATCTCAGAGAAAACCCATGTGGTCACGGGGAGAACGTACAAACTCCGTACAGACAGCACTTGTAGTCAGGATTGAACCCAGATCTCTGGCGCTGTGAGGCTGTAAATCTTCCGCTGCACCATCATGCTCCAAAAAAACTGATGAAGAAAGAAACTTGAGTCTCTAACGATTACTGTGGGTGTGGAGGGTGACTGAACCCACACAACTGTGTGGCACGGTGGCGCAGCGGTAGAGTCGCTGCCTCACAGTGCCAGAGACCCAGGTTCGATCCTGACTATGGGTGCTGTCTGTAGGGAGTTTGTACGTTCTCCCCGTGACCTGCATGGGCCGAAGGGCCTGTTTCTGTATTTCTAAACTAAATTAAACTGCGGTTAGGCACAAAATGCTGGAGTAACTCAGGGGGACAAACAAGTAGCATCTCTGGATAGAACGAATGGGTGATGTTTTAAATCGAGACCCTTCTTCAGTCTGGCTACACCTTCCTGACTTGATCTGCAATTTTCACACCTTACCCTTCATTATCTCTGTGTCTCCCTCTCCCCTGACTCACAGTCTGAAGAAGGGTCTCGACCCGAAACACCACCCATTCCCTCTCCAGATATGTTCTTGTCCCACTGAGTTACTCCAGTATTTTGTGTCACGGGTACGGGGTTGACTGTCTCCGGTACGGGGTTGGTATTGATGGCACTGCCCTGAGCTGGTTCATCTCCTACCTCAAAGGTAGGAGTTTCTCTACTAACATAGGCAACTCTTTCTCTTCCCCAGCTAGCCTCTGCTGTGGGGTTCCACAAGGTTCCATCCTTGGCCCCATTCACTTCTCTCTGTATATGCTCCCCTTAGGCCAAGTCATTGAGAGGCACGGCATTTGCTTCCATTGCTACATAGACGATACCCAACTCTATCTCCCCCTGAAGCCCAAAACCCAATCAAATCTGCTTAACCTTACCCGCTGCCTCGAGGATATGAAGTGTTGGATGGCCCAGAACTTCCTCCAACTAAATGAGAGTAAGTCTGAGGTCATCCTTCTCGGTCCCTCGGACTCAATCAAAATGATAGCAGGCAGCCTTGGAAGCCTTACCCCACTACTCAAACCTCACGTCAAAAACCTTGGCGTGATATTTGACTCAGCACTGAAATTTGACAAACAGGTCAATGCCGTGGTAAAAGCGAGTTTCTTTCAGCTTCGGACGAGAGCTAAAATAAAACAATTCCTCCACTTTGATGACCTCGAAAAGATCATCCACACATTTATCTCCTCCCGCCTAGATTACTGCAACTCCCTTTACACTGTCATCAGCCAATCTTCCCCGTCCCACCTGCAACTGGTCCAAAACGCCGCAGTGTGCGAAACTCCTGAAGGGCACCTGAAAAAGGGACCACATCACCCCGATCCTGGCCTCTCTCCACTGGCTCCCTGTGTGGTTCCGTATAAACTTCAAGATCCTCCTCCATGTCTACAAAGCCCTCAATGGGTTTGCCCCCACCTACATAAAAAGTCTTCTCATCCACCACTCCACCTCCAGGTCCCTCAGATCGGCCGACTTGGGGTTGCTGAATATCCCGCGGTCTAGGCATAAGCTCAGGGGCGACCGTGCCTTTGCGGTTGCAGCCCCTAGACTGTGGAACAGCATCCCCCCTTCCCATCAGAACTGCCCCCTCCATTGACTCCTTTAAGTCAAGATTAAAAACTTATCTATACTCCCAAGCCTTTCCTGACGTCCACTGAGCGAGGGCTACATATATATATGTATGTAGTTTGTTTGTTTATACTATTCTTATAACAAATGTAAAGCACTTTGGCCAACGAGAGTTGTTTTTTAAATGTGCTATATAAATAAATGTGACTTGACTTGACTTGACTATCTTCAGTGAAAACCAGCTGCTGCAGTTCCTTCCTGCACAAATTAATCGAAAGGACAAAGAAACATAGAAAATAGGTGGAGTAGGCCATTCAGCCATTCACCGCCATTCAATATGATCATGGCTGATTATCCAAAATCAGTACCCCATTCCTGCCTTCTCCCAATATCCCTTAATTTCGTTAGCCCTAAGAGCTAAATCTAACTCTCAGTAGACACGAAAAACTCAGTGGTACATGCAGCATCTCTGGAGAGAAGGAATGGGTGACGTTTTGGGTCAAAACCCTTCTTGTAATGCCCCTGTCCCACTTAGAAAACCTGAACGGAAACCTCTAGAGACTTTGCGCCCCACCCAAGGTTTCTGTGCGGTTCTCGGAGGTTGCAGGTGGTTGCCGGAGGTTGCAGGTAGTGGAGGCAGGTAGGGAGACTGACAAAAACTCCGGGAACCGCACGGAAACCTTGGATGGGGCTCAAAGTCTCCAGAGGTTTCCGTTCAGGTTTCCTAAGTGGGACAGGGGCATTACTCTCTCTTGAAAACATCCAGTGAATTGGCCTCTACTGCCTTCTGTGGCAGAGAATTCCAGATTCACAACTCTCTGGGTGAAAAGGTTTTTCCTAATCTCGGTGACACTGAGGATAGTGACATTAGTTAGAAAACTGGGGATGGGGGGGTTGGGTGGTGAGAGAGGCAACGCAAGGGTTACTTAAGGTTGAAAAACCTGTATTTACAAGCTGCACCTGGTGTGCACCTCCCTCGTTTGTGGCCAGGTACTACGTGAGCGACTGTTCATCGTTTCTGTACATTAATACCGAAAGTGAAAGTGAAATTTCATGGAATTCATTCCAATCTCAGGTGTGGTGATCACTGGAGAATAAATAGCCTTTCTCTGCAGATATCGCCACTGTCGTTGTAGTCGATTCTCGTGTTTGCTGAGAGCAGTGTCGGTACATCTCAGCTATAGCGCCGGGGGTTGCGGTTGGTCCAGTAAGGTTTGGCGTCTGCACGCAGCACTGATTGTGCCGGGGGAGCGCCAAGCAAGACCATTCGTCCCATCGTCAACGCTGCAATCCCCTTACAGCTGCAGATCGGTGAGTGATGCAGGTTCGTGTCCCAGGAATGGACAAGAAACTAAATATGCGGGAATATTCAGCTAAAGGGTCTCAACCCGAAACGTCACCCATTCTATCTCTCTAGAGATGCGGCCTGTCCCACTGAGTTACTCCAGCTTTATATGTATAAAACCCTAGAGGAACTTAGATAACTTCAAGTGACCCTTGCTCACCATCCCTCCATCCTTCCCAGTTCTCTGACCGGTCTGACTGTCACCGTTTAGATTTTATCTCTGCCTTGGTGTCACCAGCTAACAACGATCTATTCTACATGTTCCATGATCTCCATCCCCGTTGCCTCGTTGTCACACCTTAACCTTCCTTAGCTCTGTGTTTCCCTCTCCCCTGACTCTCAGTCTGAAGAATCTTGACCTAAAACGCCTTCCATTCCTTCTCTCCAGAGATGCTGCCTGTCTCGCTGAGTTACTCCAGTTGTATCTATCTTCAATTGAAACCCAGCATCGGCAGTTGCTTCCTACACATTTATAGGTTTACTAGACAAGTGTAGACACTCCCCTTTGGGCAGTTCAGGTTAGAATCAGTTTCTATTACTATGTTAGTACTGTTAATTCTGGTAATTCTGTAGTTTTTATGTTGGTATCTAAAAATCTTAAAATACATTAGTTCCTTGTGTTGAGTCAGTATTCGCCTCTCCTATTCGCTGCTCCCATGTTATTCTGTCTTTCCTTCGAGTTTGAACAAAGAGTGTCCTTGGATTCACATTCCATCGAAGATAAGATGTCTAGACAGCCGCACGTGGAGAGGCTTCACCATCTTAGTCTTTTAAAAAGCTCTGTTTCTCTGCTTCTCCTCGGCCGTTGTCTATGAAATAAAAAAAGCTTTGTCCTGACCGTCCAAATGTTTCATTTAGCCAGCTATCACTTTTAAGATCTCTTGAGCGTGTTTATATGCTGCTTCAGGGTCTACAAACGCTTGTTCTCTACCGTTCTAGGTAATCCTCATCTTGGCTGGATACATGACACCATATCTGACATTTTGAATTCCTTGCAGGATCTGCCTTGTCTTTATAAACAGTTTTCGTTTATGTACAATTTCGTAAGGGTAGTCTCTAAATAGATTGATGTTGTCATTCCCAAAGATCATATTCGTTCCATATTTGATTTTTTTCATAACCTCTTCCAGAGCTGAAATGTCCTGAAATTTCACAATGATCTGTCGTGGGTGGGCTGGTTTTGTTTGTGATCTTGATTTGAATCTCGGCACTCGATTTGCCACTTCTATTTTCGGTCTGATGGGTAGATTGAGTATTTGTTTAAGTAAGTTGGCAGCGAACTCACGAGGCTCCTTCCCCTCTGTCACTCCAACTATTCTTAAATTCTGGCGTCTAGAACGTGCTTCCAAATCAAGGCATTTATCCAAGACTTTTCGCCAGCTGACCCACGAGCCGTTCTTGTCCTTTCTTAATTCTCAGCATATCTTCAGACATGTGTAGCATGTCTTTCATTGGAGTCAGATATGATGAAACAGTTCCGAGAACAGTATCAACCTTCTTCGTGCACTCTTCTTCCACCAATTAATTTTCCCAGTTTATTCTTCTTGGACATCATCTATTTGTTTATTTAAATTACCTGTTGAGTCAATAATTTTCTGATTACCAGCACTCATGCTCTGCATCATTTTCTCCATCATACTTTTATTCTCAGCAACAATCTCATTTCCTAAGTCTCTTACCGAGTTCTTTATTTCCTCCAGTTCTTTATCCTTGGTAGCCATTTCTTCCTTAGACCTTGTAGTCATTTCAGAGGCCACTTCAGAAGTCGATTCTTCAGATTTTGGCTGGTTTTTCAGAATGTGTTTTGTGACAGATCTTTGAGGACTCTGGCCAGGAGACGTTGTTTTCAATTAATAGGCTTTACATTTAAAAAAGGTTAATTTCGCGGCGCTTACTGATGACATCTGCAGCGCGACATCAAGGAGTTCCGGTAAATGTTCTAAATCGGTCCCGTCCTCTAAACCAAAGATCTTATATAAGATCTTTGCTCTAAACCGAGTTTTTACACAAAGAATCGCGAATTTCGGGAGCGGAGCTAGGTGTTGCGTCTGTTCAGTGTAACATGGCGCCACCGGAAGTCATATATTCCATATTAAGAGCATGGATTAAAACAACGAATGGGAATTAAAACACATCTGATTGCATTCCATTATCAAACATAGTCAATGTTCGCTCTGAAGACATTTCCAGGACAATAGGGTCAGAGGGGGGGGTGTGAATCAGTGTGGGGTGGATAGATGGTGGTGGGGGGTTAGAAGGCAATCGGTGCAGAATTGATGGATTGAGGCAGATGAATTAGTACGTGGTGGTTGGAGTAGGAAAAATTGTGAGGGGAGAGCACGGGGGATGTCAGTGGTGGTGAATGGGGGGGTTCAGTATGGGATGGATGGGGGTAGACAAAAGTGCTGGAGAAACTCAGCGGGTGAGGCAGCATCTATGGAGGGAAGGAAATAGGCAATGTTTCGGGTCGAGACCTTTTTCAGACTGTTCCCCCCATTCTTCTTGAATGGGAGGATCAGTACAGGATGGATGGGAGGGGGGGGGGGATCAGCGCAGGATGAATGGGAGGGAGGGGGTCAGTTCAGTGTGGATCGGAGCATCTGTGCTGGATGAATGGGGGATCACTACAGGATGAATGAGTGGAAGGTGCAGGGTAAATGAAGGGTGGGTCAGTATGGGATGAATGCGTGGATTAGTACAGGATGGATGGGGGATCAGTACAGGATGGATGGAGGTGAAGTACAGGATGGATGGGAAAGGGGTGAGTACACGATGAATTGGGGAACCAGTGTAGGATGAATGGGGAGGGGGCGGTGCGGGTATGGCGGCAGGAGAATTAATGCGAGGTGGATAGGGTGATCAGCGCAGGATGAATATATTGGGGGGGAGACGGGGAGGGGAGCACAGGAGATGTCAGTGAGGACTGAATAGAGGCGGGAAAGGGGATCAGTGCGGAATGGAGAGGAGTGGTCCCAAGATAAGGGGGCGTACAACACACAGAAAGAGAAAGGGGGCGAGGTATCGAGGAAGGAGCACTGCTCGGACAACATCGCCCCGCTGCCTTGGCCGATGGGAACTCCTCGCCACTGCCTCCCTCCTCCGCCAGCCAACAGCAAGGTGCGGGGCCGAGCGGTGCATCTCAAAGTTCCCACAGCTATAGGATATTTGGTGCAGCTGCTTCAGAAGGGTCGTAGCGAATGATGGGTCCCGCACAGCGGCAGCAGTGGTCGCGATGGCGGCTCCATCATCTCCTCCTCCCGCACCGTGCCCGATCTGATAAGGGGCGCTGCTTGCAAACCCGCTAACGGCGCTTTCAATACAAACCCTCCCACACGCCGAGGCCTTCCCCTCCCTCCCTCCCCCATGCCCCGGCGTGCGGGAGGGTTTGTATTGAAAGCGCCGTTAGCGGGTTTGCAAGCAGCGGTTCCTATAAAAGATCCTATAGCGGAGCAAGATGGGTTACTCTCACACAAACGTGAGGTACGCTCATGGGCGGTTTCATGGGTGATTATAGGACACATTTTAGCAACCTGACTCCGCCATCTTGCTCCGCAAGAGAGTGCGGGGCAGCGGGGAGAGAGAGTGTGCGGGGCAGCGGGGAGAGGGAGTGCGGGGCAGCGGGGGAGAGGGAGTGTGGGGCAGCGGGGAGAGAGAGTGAGAGGGGGGCAGCGGGGAGAGAGAGTGCGGGGCCCGGGGCAGAGGGGAGAGAGAGGGCGGGGCCCGGGGCAGCGGGGAGAGAGAGTGCGGGGCCCGGGGCAGCGGGGGGAGAGAGTGCGGGGCCCGGGGCAGCGGGGAGAGAGAGTGCGGGGCAGCGGGGAGAGAGAGTGCGGGGTCCGGGGGAGAGAGAGTGCGGGGCCCGGGGCAGCGGGGAGAGTGCGGGGCAGCGGGGAGAGAGAGTGCGGGGCCCAGGGCAACGGGGGAGAGGGAGTGTGGGGTCCGGGGCAGCGGGGAGAGAGTGCGGGGCCCGGGGCAGCGGGGGAGGGAGAGAGTGCAGCGGGGAGAGAGAGTGCGGGGCCCGGGGCAGCGGGGAGAGGGAGTGTGGGGTCCGGGGCAGCGGGAGAGAGAGAGTGCGGGGCCCGGGGCAGCGGGGAGAGAGAGAGTGCGGGGTCCGGGGCAGCGGGGGAGAGACAGTGCGGGGGCCCGGGGCAGCGGGAAGAGAGAGTGCGGGGCCCGGGGCAGCGAGGACAGAGAGTGCGGGGCCCGGGGCAACGGGGAGAGAGAGAGTGCGGGGCCGGGGCAGCAGGGGAGAGAGAGTGCGGGGCCCGGGGCAGCGGGGAGAGTGCGGGGCCCAGGGCAGCGGGGAGAGAGAGTGCGGGGCCCGGGGCAGCGGGGAGAGAGAGTGCGGGGCCCGGGGCTGCGGGGAGAGAGAGTGCGGGGTGCGGGGCAGCGGGGAGAGAGAGTGCGGGGCCCGGGGCGGCGAGGAGAGGGGCATAGGAGGGGGGACATTGTAGTAAGGGGGCAGGCGAGAGAGTGCCGGGGGGGGATAAGGCCTAGTGTGTGTGAAGTTGCAGGGAGTTTTACAATGTTCCTTATTTACAATGTTTCTTATTTAATGTCCCTTGTCTAGTCTGAAATAAAGTTCATTATTGGATTAGAAGAAATATAATTGTGTGTGTTATATGATTATATACTTTTATATAATTTTCATGTATGTGTGTTTATAAACATTTTATTCTTTAACAAGAATCAACAGAATTATGAACTAACAGAATTATGAATCTAACCCTATATCACGCACAAAAAGTCCCCCCCTGTCAATCACCCTGCGAGTCGGGTTGGTTCCGGTTACTACAAAATCAACTCAAACACTGTTTGTGAGCCATTTAAAAAGAAATGATTTAAAAAACATTAAAAAAGACAATTACCAGAATCAAATTTTATTCTTGACAAGAAGTTAGAACTGACAGATTTATGAACCTGACCCACACAAACTGTTGCCCCGCAACATTGATTACAGTGCGAGTCGGGTCGGGTTAGGTAGGCTCAGGTTGCTAAAATGGGCGTGGAAAAATGCCCATGATATGGTATGATTATGGTAGGCGGCGCGACTCTGGTCAGCAGCGGCCTCTGCAGCCCGTCCGCGTTTTTATTATTTTCTGTCTATGTTTCTATGTAGTTTTTGTTATTTTTTGTTGGGGTGTGTGTGTGTGTGTGGGGTGGGGGTGGGGTGGGAGGGAGGGGGTAACTTTCAAATCTCTCCCTGCACGGAAGACCCAACCTTTTCTTTGTCGGGTCTCCGTTGTTGTTGGGGCTGCAACGAGGAGTGGCCTCCAACAAGAGAAGACTGGGGGCTCTGGTGCCGACTCACCTCACCTTCGCGGAGCTGGCCGAGTCCGGAGCGGGTGGAGCGGTGGTGGAGCGCTGCTGCTGCTGCGGCCCGACCTCCGGAGATTCGGAGGCTGCAACTGCAGGTCTGGCGGACGGCGGCACCGGGAGCCCGCGGGTCCCTGGAGGGAGACCTCCTTTCTGGGCCCCTGCAACGGCGACTTCTCCCGCCCGAGTGGCGGGGTCGAAGAGCTCCTGGAGCGGGGCCTAACATCACCGCCCCGCGCGGCTTGGAATGGCCGCAGGACTCTGCGAGCGCACACCGGGGGCTCTAACACCAAGACCCGGTGTGCGACCTCGCACCACCCGGCGTGGCTTTAATGGCCGCGGGACAATCGCCATCGCCAGCTGGGGGCTTTGACTTTGACTCTGACATGGGGGGGGGGGGGGGGGGGGGGGGGGGGGGGGGGGGGGGGGGGGGGGGGGGGGGGGGGGGGGGGGGAGGGGGTGCAGAGAGTGCAGAGATAAGTTTTTTTTGGCCTTCCATCACAGCGATGTGATGGATGTTTATGTAAATGATGTTGTGTCTTGAGTCTATTTGTTTGTAATGTATGGCTGCAGAAACAGCATTTCGTTTGGACCTCAAGGGGTCCAAATGACAATTAAATTAACTATTGACTATGATCCCCTCCATAGCGTACTACACGTCAGCCCATTGCATTTAGCAGGAATAGCCTATCTTGCTCCGCTATAGGATCTTTGGTCCCTATAAAAGATCCGCTATAGGATCTTTGGTGCCTATCAGGGCAGGCGGGAGGAGGAGGAGATGGAGCCGCTGTTCGGGGCCCGTCATTCGCTCCGACCCTTCCTCACCCCGCACCTAGAATCTTTCCCACGCAATACAGTGTCTATCTTCGTTACAAACCAGTATCTGGTTGCCAAGCCGGGCAAAATGACTCGGTGTTCAGGTTGCCTGGCGGCGCTTTGAGTGGTCAGTGGGACCCGGGCAACCGTTCATTTCGAACCCTGCCTCTACATAAACACTGGCGCAGCGGTATAGTTGCTGACTCACTGCGTCAGAGACCCGGGTTAGATCCTGACCACGGGCGCTGTCTGTACGGAGTTTATACGTTCTCCCCGTGACCTGCGTGGGTTTTCTCCACGATTTTCGGTTTCCTCCCACACTCCAAAGATGTACAGGTTTACAGGTTAATTGGATTGGTATAAATGTATATTGACCCTAGCGTGTGTAGGATAGTGTTAGTGTGCGGGGATCGTGGACGGCACGGGCTCGGTGGCTTGTTTCCACACTATCTCTAAAAACCTTTTTGGTCACATGTTCAAAAAGCCGTACGTCGAGTGGATTCATTTTCATATTTTATTCCTCGTTCTATTTCAGATCACCGGATTTTGTTGACTGTCCACTTCCGGTTCAGTGATGAGTGAGTGCTTGCAACTGGCCACTCTGGGCCGGCCTTTCCAGTTGGGAATGCTGTACGACTGCCGATCAGATGCTCTGATCCCAGGTACTGGAATGTCTTCCCAAAAAAACATGAAGTCACATGAGCCCAGAGTAGGTGAATCGAAAGACATGATAAGGGAATAACGTATAGTGCAAGGTGAAGCCAGCAAAGTCTGATCAAGGGTAGTCCAAGGGTCACAACGAGGTAGATAGTGGTTCAGGACTGATCTCTGGTTGTGGTGGGATTCACATATACCTTCCTCTCAATTAATTTCAACTTATGAGGGATTTTGTCAGGATCTCTTGCCCAGAGTTGGGTAATCGACGACAAGGGGACATAGTTTTAAAGTGAAGGGGAAAAGATTTAATAGGAATCTGAGGGGTAACTTTTTCACACAAAGGGTGGTGGGTGTATGGATCAAGCTACCAGAGGAGGTAGTTGAGGCTGGGACCATCCCAATGGTTAAGAAACAGTTAAATAGGTACATAGACAGGTTTGGAGGGGTATGGGCCAAACGCAGACTGGTGGGACTAGTGTCGCTGGGACATGTTTGTCAATGTGGGCAAGTCAAGCCTCTTTACATGTTGTATCACTCTATGATACAGTGGTGGTCAATGCAGGGCCATAAGTTCAGGTGACCAATCTCACAATGGTGACCACAACCTTTCTCAGTTATAGTCCTGTTTATACAGTGGATTGAATATTGAGCGGCACGGTGGCACAGAGCTAGAGTTTCTGCCTTACAGCACCAGAGACTCGGGTTCGATCCTGACTACCTGTGCTGTCTGTACAGAGTTTGTACGTTCTCCCCGTGACCTGCGTGAGTTTTCTCCGGGATCTCCGGTTCACCTCCCACACTCCAAGGATGTACAACTTTGTAGGTTAATTAGCTTAGTAAAATTGTAAATTGTTCCTAGTGTGTGTAGGATAGTGTTAGTATGCGGGGATACTGGTTGGCATTGCCCCGATGGGCCGAAGGGCCTGTTTCCCCGCCATATCTCTGAACTAAACTAAACATGGATATTTGAAGAATATTTGAAGTTGATCCAAACCATCGCCTATCCATGTTCTACAGAATTGCCTCCTGACCCACTGAGTTGCTGTAACACTCAATGTATTTTTAGTTTAGTTTTAGAGATACTGTGTAGAAGCAGGCCCTTTGGCGCACAAAGTCCGCACCAACCAGCAATCCCCGCACATTAACACTATCCTACACACACTAGGGACAATGTTACATTGATACCAAGCCAATTAACCTACAAACCTGCACGTCTTTGTAGTGCGGGTGGAAACAGAAGATCTCGGAGACAACTGAAACATAGAAACATAGAAACTAGGTGCAGGAGTAGGCCATTCGGCCCTTCGAGCCTGCACCGCCATTCAATATGATTATGGCTGATCATCCAACTCAGTATCCCGTACCTGCCTTCTCTCCATACCCCCTGATCCCCTTGGCCACAAGGGCCACATCTAACTCCCTCTTAAATATAGCCAATGAACTGGCCTCAACTACCCTCTGTGGCAGAGAGTTCCAGAGATTCACCACTCTCTGTGTGAAAAAAGTTCTCCTCATCTCGGTTTTAAAGGATTTCCCCCTTATCCTTAAACTGTGACCCCTTGTCCTGGACTTCCCCAACATCGGGAACAATTTTCCTGCATCTAGCCTGTCCAACCCCTTAAGAATTTTGTAAGTTTCTATAAGATTCCCTCTCAATCTCCTAAACTCTAGAGAGTATAAACCAAGTCTATCCAGTCTTTCTTCATAAGACAGTCCTGACATCCCAGCACTCCCTCTATGGCAATAATGTCCTTCTTCAGATTTGGAGACCAAAACTGTACGCAATACTCCAGGTGTGGTCTCACCAAGACCTTGTACAACTGCAGTAGAACCTCCCTGCTCCTATACTCAAATCCTCTTGCTATGAAAGCCAACATACCATTCGCTTTCTTTACTGCCTGCTGCACCTGCATGCCTACCTTCAATGACTGGTGTACCATGACACCCAGGTCTCGCTGCATCTCCCCCTTTCCCAATCGGCCACCATTTAGATAATAGTCTGCTTTCCCGTTTTTGCCACCAAAATGGATAACCTCACATTTATCCACATTATACTGCATCTGCCAAACATTTGCCCACTCACCCAGCCTATCCAAGTCATCTTGCAGTCTCCTAGCATCCTCCTCACACCTAACACTGCCCCCCAGCTTAGTGTCATCCGCAAACTTGGAGATATTGCCTTCAATTCCCTCATCCAGATCATTAATATATATTGTAAATAGCTGGGGTCCCAGTACTGAGCCTTGCGGTACCCCACTAGTCACTGCCTGCCATTGTGAAAAGGACCTGTTTACTCCTACTCTTTGCTTCCTGTTTGCCAGCCAGTTCTCTATCCACATCAATACTGAACCCCCAATGCCATGTGCTTTAAGTTTGTATACTAATCTCTTATGTGGGACCTTGTCGAAAGCCTTCTGGAAGTCCAGATACACCACATCCACTGGTTCTCCCCTATCCACGCTACTAGTTACATCCTCAAAAAATTCTATAAGATTCGTCAGACATGATTTACCTTTCGTAAATCCATGCTGACTTTGTCCAATGATTTCACCACTTTCCAAATGTGCTGCTATCCCATCTTTAATAACTGGCTCTAGCAGTTTCCCCACTACCGATGTTAGGCTAACTGGTCTGTAATTCCCCGTTTTCTCTCTCCCTCCCTTCTTAAAAAGTGGGGTTACGTTTGCTACCCGCCAATCCTCTGGAACTACTCCAGAATCTAAAGAGTTTTGAAAGATTATTACTAATGCATCCACTATTTCTGGAGCTACTTCCTTAAGTACTCTGGGATGCAGCCTATCTGGCCCTGGGGATTTATCGGCCTTTAATCCATTCAATTTACCCAACACCACTTCCCGACTAACCTGGATTTCACTCAATTCCTCCACCTCCTTTGACCCGCGGGCCCCTGCTATTTCCGGCAGATCATTTATGTCTTCCTTAGTGAAGACGGAACCAAAGTAGTTATTCAATTGGTCCGCCATATCCTGGTTCCCCATGATCAACTCACCTGTTTCTGACTGCAAGGGACCTACATTTGTTTTAACTAATCTCTTTTTTTTCACATATCTATAAAAACTTTTGCAGTCAGTTTTTATGTTCCCTGCCAGTTTTCTTTCATAATCCATTTTTCCTTTCCTAATTAAGCCCTTCGTCCTCCTCTGCTGGTCTCTGAATTTCTCCCAGTCCTCCGGTATGCTGCTTTTTCTGGCTAGTTTGTACGCATCATCCTTTGCTTTGATACTATCCCTGATTTCCCTTGTTATCCATGGATGCACTACCTTCCCTGATTTATTCTTTTGCCAAACTGGGATGAACAATTTTTGTAGTTCATCCATGCAGTCTTTAAATGCCTTCCATTGCATATCCACCGTCAACCCTTTTAGAATTAATTGCCAGTCAATCCTGGCCAATTCACGTCTCATACCCTCAAAGTTACCTTTCTTTAAGTTCAAAACCATTGTTTCTGAATTAACAATGTCACTCTCCATCCTAATGAAGAACTCAACCATATTGTGGTCACTCTTGCCCAAGGGGCCACGCACAACAAGACTACTAACTAACCCTTCCTCATTACTCAATACCCAGTCTAAAATAGCCAGCTCTCTCGTTCGTTCCTCTACATGTTGATTTAGATAACTATCCCGCATACATTCCAAGAAATCCTCTTCCTCAGCACCCCTGCCCATTTGATTCACCCAATCTATATGTAGATTGAAGTCACCCATTATAACTGCTTTGCCTTTGTCGCAAGCATTTCTAATTTCCTGTTTGATACCATCTCCAACTTCACTACTACTGTTAGGTGGCCTGTACACAACACCCACCAGCGTTTTCTGCCCCTTATTGTTTCGCAGCTCTACCCATACCGATTCCACATCCTCCAAACTAATGTCGTTCCTTTCCATTGCGTTAATCTCCTCTCTAACCAGCAACACTACCCCACCTCCTTTTCCTTTCTCTCTATCCCTCCTGAATATTGAATATCCCTGGATGTTCAGCTCCCAGCCTTGGTCACCCTGGAGCCATGTCTCCGTGTTCCCAACTATATCATAATCATTAATGGCTATCTGCACGTTCAACTCATCCACCTTATTACGAATACTCCTTGCATTGAGACACAAAGCCTTCAGGCTTGTTTTTACAACGCTCTTACCCCTTATACAATTATGTTGAAAAGTGGCCCTTTTTGATTTTTGCCCTGGTTTTGTCTGCCTGCCACTTTTACTTTTCACCTTGCTACCTATTGCTTCTATCTTCATTTTACCCCCCCCCCCCCCCCCCTCTGCTCTTGTACCCATCCCCCTGCCACATTAGTTTAAATCCTCCCCGACAGCACTAGCAAACACTCCCCCAAGGACATTGGTTCCATTCCAGCCCAGGTGCAGACCGTCCTGTTTGTACTGGTCCCACCTCCCCCAGAACTGGTTCCAATGCCCTAAAAATTTGAATCCCTCCCCCTTGCACCATTTTTCAAGCCACGTATTCATCTGCAATATCCTCCTATTTCTGCTCTGACTGGCCCGTGGTACTGGCAGTAATCCAGAGATTATTACCTTTGAGGTCCTACTTTTAAGCTTATCTCCTAGCTCCCTAAATTCATCCTGTAGGACCTCATCCCTTTTTTTACCTATATCGTTGGTGCCAATATGCACCACGACAACTGGCTGTTCACCCTACCCCTCCAGAATGTTCTGCAGCCGTTCAGTGACATCCCTGACCCTTGCACCAGGGAGGCAACATACCATCCTGGAGTCTCTTTTGCGGCCGCAGAAACGCCTATCTATTCCCCTGACAATTGAATCCCCTATTACTATTGCCCTTCCACTCTTTTTCCCCCCCTCATGTGCCGCAGAGCCACCCATGGTGCCATGAACTTGGCTGCTGCTGCATTCCCCTGATGAGCCATCTCCCTCAACAGTATCCAAAATGGTATACCTGTTTAGGAGGGAGATGACCGCAGGGGACTCCTGCACTACCTGCCTACTGCTTTGCTGACTATTGGCCACCCGTTCCCTTTCTGTCCTCTTACCTTTTACCTGCGGTGTGACCAACTCACTGTACGTGCTGTCCACGACTTTCTCAGCGTCGTGGATGCTCCAGTATGAATCCAACCGCAGCTCCAATTGTTCAATGCGGTCTGCCAGGAGCTGCAGCTGTACACACTTCCTGCAAACGTAGTCACCAGGGACACCGACCATATCCCTGATCTCCCACATGTTGCAGGCTGAGCAAACCACGGGGCCAATCTCCACCGACATATCCTACTCCCAATTTAACTATATTAAATATTAAAAAACACAAACCTTTATCCGTTAAACTTTACTAATAAATACTGTACCCTTAACTCCCAGAATCCTTAACTCCCAGAATCCTTAACTCCCAGAATCCTTAACCTAAAGGCAGAAATGTAAAAATGTAAACCAATCAGAGGCTTCCCCCAGACTCCTTCTCTGGAACGTTGGCGATTTGGTACGCAATTAAAGGACGTTCCTTTAGGAAGGAGATGGGAAGCCCTCTCATCCGTATCCACCTATCACTTGCCAGTCTTTGACCCATCCCCACCTCTCTTCCAGTTTCCCTTCAGGACAAGGAATTTCTTTAGTCAGAGGGTGGTGAATCTGTGGAGTTCTTTGCTGTAGAAGGCCGTGGAGGCCAAGTCAGTGGATATTTTAAAGGCAGAGATAGATAGATTCTTGGTTAGTACGGGTGTCAGAGGTTATGGGGAGAAGGCAGGAGTATGGTGCACCATTTGGCCCTTCGAGCCTGCACTGACATTCATTATGATCATTGCTGATCATCCAACTCAGTATCCCACACCTGCCTTCTCTCCATACCCCCTGATCCCCCTAGCCACAATGAAAGCATGCCTACCTTCAATGACTGGTGTACCATGACACCCAGGTCTCGCTGCATCTCCCCCTTTCCCAATCGGCCACCATTTAGATAATAATCTGCTTTCCCGTTTTTGCCACCAAAATGGATAACCTCACATTTATCCACATTATACTGCATCTGCCAAACATTTGCCCACTCACCCAGCCTATCCAAGTCACCTTGCAGTCTCCTAGCCTCCTCCTCACACCTAACACTGCCCCCCAGCTTAGTGTCATCCGCAAACTTGGAGATATTGCCTTCAATTCCCTCATCCAGATCATTAATATATATTGTAAATAGCTGGGGTCCCAGTACTGAGCCTTGCGGTACCCCACTAGTCACTGCCTGCCATTGTGAAAAGGACCCATTTACTCCTACTCTTTGCTTCCTGTTTGCCAGCCAGTTCTCTATCCACATCAATACTGAACCCCCAATGCCATGTGCTTTAAGTTTGTATACTAATCTCTTATGTGGGACCTTGTCGAAAGCCTTCTGGAAGTCCAGCTCCACCACATCCACAGGTTCTCCCCTATCCACGCTACTAGTTACATCCTCGCTACCCGCCAATCCTCTGGAACTACTCCAGAATCTAAAGAGTTTTGAAAGATTATTACTAATGCATCCACTATTTCTGGAGCTACTTCCTTAAGTACTCTGGGATGCAGCCTATCTGGCCCTGGGGATTTATCGGCCTTTAATCCATTCAATTTACCCAACACCACTTCCCGACTAACCTGGATTTCACTCAATTCCTCCACCTCCTTTGACCCGTGGGCCCCTGCTATTTCCGGCAGATCATTTATGTCTTCCGTAGTGAAGACGGAACCAAAGTAGTTATTCAATTGGTCCGCCATATCCTGGTTCCCCATGATCAACTCACCTGTTTCTGATTGCAAGGGACCTACATTTGTTTTAACTAATCTCTTTCTTTTCACATATCTATAAAAACGTTTGCAGTCAGTTTTTATGTTCCCTGCCAGTTTTCTTTCATAATCCATTTTTCCTTTCCTAATTAAGCCCTTCGTCCTCCTCTGCTGGTCTCTGAATTTCTCCCAGTCCTCCGGTATTCTGCTTTTTCTGGCTAGTTTGTACGCATCATCCTTTGCTTTGATACTATCCCTGATTTCCCTTGTTATCCATGGATGCACTACCTTCCCTGATTTATTCTTTTGCCAAACTGGGATGAACAATTTTTGTAGTTCATCCATGCAGTCTTTAAATGCCTTCCATTGCATATCCACCGTCAACCCTTTTAGAATTAATTGCCAGTCAATCTTGGCCAATTCACGTCTCATACCCTCAAAGTTACCTTTCTTTAAGTTCAAAACCATTGTTTCTGAATTAACAATGTCACTCTCCATCCTAATGAAGAACTCAACCATATTGTGGTCACTCTTGCCCAAGGGGCCACGCACAACAAAGACTACTAACTAACCCTTCCTCATTACTCAATACCCAGTCTAAAATAGCCAGCTCTCTCGTTCGTTCCTCTACATGTTGATTTAGATAACTATCCCGCATACATTCCAAGAAATCCTCTTCCTCAGCACCCCTGCCTATTTGATTCACCCAATCTATATGTAGATTGAAGTCACCCATTATAACTGCTTTGCCTTTGTCGCAAGCATTTCTAATTTCCTGTTTGATACCATCTCCAACTTCACTACTACTGTTAGGTGGCCTGTACACAACACCCACCAGCGTTTTCTGCCCCTTATTGTTTCGCAGCTCTACCCATACCGATTCCACATCCTCCAAACTAATGTCGTTTCTTTCCATTGCGTTAATCTCCTCTCTAACCAGCAACACTACCCCACCTCCTTTTCCTTTCTCTCTATCCCTCCTGAATATTGAATATCCCTGGATGTTCAGCTCCCAGCCTTGGTCACCCTGGAGCCATGTCTCCGTGATCCCAACTATATCATAATCATTAATGGCTATCTGCACGTTCAACTCATCCACCTTATTACGAATACTCCTTGCATTGAGACACAAAGCCTTCAGGCTTGTTTTTACAACGCTCTTACCCCTTATACAATTATGTTGAAAAGTGGCCCTTTTTGATTTTTGCCCTGGTTTTGTCTGCCTGCCACTTTTACTTTTCACCTTGCTACCTATTACTTCTACCTTCATTTTACACCCCCCCCTGTCCCTCTGCTCTTGTACCCGCTCCCTTTCTGTCCTCTTACCTTTTACCTGCGGTGTGACCAACTCACTGTACGTGCTGTCCACGACTTTCTCAGCGTGGTGGATGCTCCAGTATGAATCCAACCGCAGCTCCAACCGTTCAATGCGGTCTGCCAGGAGCTGCAGCTGTACACACTTCCTGCAAACGTAGTCACCAGGGACACCGACCATATCCCTGATCTCCCACATGTTGCAGGCTGAGCAAACCACGGGGCCAATCTCCACCGACATATCCTACTCCCAATTTAACTATATTAAATATTAAAAAAACACAAAACTTTATCCGTTAAACTTTACTAATTAATACTGTACCCTTAACTCCCAGAATCCTTAACTCCCAGAATCCTTAACTCCCAGAATCCTTAACCTAAAGGCAGAAATGTAAAAATGTAAACCAATCAGAGGCTTCCCCCAGACTCCTTCTCTGGAACGTTGGCGATTTGGTCGCAGGTACTCCTCCCCTCTCACCAACGGCTCCCTGGGCCTCTGTGGAAACAAGCCCCGCGGTGTATTTTATACTTACAGCGCAGGTACTCCTCCCCTCTCACCAACGGCTCCCTGGGCCTCTGTGGAAACAAGCCCCGCGGTGTATTTTATACTTACAGCGCAGGTACTCCTCCCCTCTCACCAACGGCTTCCTGGGCCTCTGTGAAAACAAGCCCCGCGGTGTATTTTATACTTACAGCACAGGTACTCCTCCCCTCTCACCAACGGCTTCCTGGGGCTCTGTGGAAACAAGCCCCGCGGTGTATTTTATACTTACAGCGCAGGTACTCCTCCCCTCTCACCAACGGCTCCCTGGGCCTCTGTGAAAACAAGCCCCGCGGTAAACAAAGAACGTACAAACTCTGCACAGACAGCACCCGTAGTCAGGATCGAACCCGGGTCTCTGGTGGCGTAAGCGTTGTAAGGCAGCTACTCTACCGCTGTGCCACCAAGCCGCACCTATTGTTCATGTGATTAGTCCAGTGAGTGTAGAGTGTTTTACTTTCAGCCCAAGACACATCCTGTACAGAGATTGAATCTACTGAAGGAATATTATTCACTTTGAGTAATTTTCGCAACGTTAACAGTTTTGATTGCTGATTTATCCTGTAGGCATCACCTTGTGGGACTTGCAGACACTGCAGAGCAACCTTGATCGTCGTGACCAGCCCAGCACTGAGTTTCACATCATTGCGTCAGATTCCATGGAGAAGAAAGCCAATGCCCTCAATGTGTCAGGGTCACTGAAGGCGAGTATCCTGGCTGGGTTAGTGGAGGTGAAAGGGTCGGCAAAATATCTCAGTGACACGAAGAAATCAAAGCACCAAGCACGAGTTACCCTTCAGTACAAAGCAACAACCAGGTTTGAACAACTGACAATGAGTCACTTAGGGAGACAGAATATTACCTACCCGAGTGTGTTTGATGAGGGCTCAGCCACCCATGTGATTACAGCAGTGTTGTATGGGGCCCAGGCCTTCTTTGTGTTTGATCAAGTGATTTCTTCAGCAGAGAACATACAGAATATTCAGGGCAACATGGAGGTGATGATTAAACGTCTCCCTAAGATTGCGATCGAGGGAGAGGCCTCCCTAGAAATGACAGAAGAACAGAGCTCTCAAGCCGAGAAGTTTAGCTGCACCTTTTACGGGGACTTATCACCGAAGAACAATCCCACCACCTACAGAGATGCCATCAATATCTACGCAACACTCCCACACCTGCTGGGCTCAGATGGAGAACATTCAGTGCCTGTCACAGTCTGGCTCTATCCTCTCAATAAACTGGACACCAAAGCTGCTCAGTTGGTGAGGGAGATCAGCGTGGGACTGGTCAATCACTGCCAGTGTGTCCTGGAACAGCTCAGTGAGGCCGCGATGGGGTGCAATGACCTGATGAAAGACAGTGTCGCAGTTCAGTTTCCTGAGATCGGGGACAGGATTCTTCAATTCCAAGAGATGTGTCCGGAGTACAAACTGTTTTTCCAAGGGACCTTAGCCAGAGTTTTGCCGTCCATTCGGGGGGGTGGGAAGGAGGAAGGGTTGCTGACGGACATATTGAAGAACAGGGAGCAGTCACCATTTAAACACCAAGCACTGACCACATGGCTGGATGACAAGGCACAGGAGATGATGGTTGTGGGACTTTGCCTCAGGATAATGAAAGACATACCTGTTGTGAAATCAAGGAGAGAGTTGCATGAAGTGTTGATGGGTCCAGTAACAGACTACGTGGTCTGCTTCACATTCACAACACTGCATCAGGAGGATTTCTACCTGACGGAGGCAATCAACTACCTCCAATCTCTCACAGCAGAGAAAATGCAGATGCCACCTCCTGCTGCCGGAGCCAATACAACACAACACAGCGAGTGCTGGTTTCGCTCATCATCCATAACCGAGAAGATGAAGGAACGATCAGGACTGTTCCTGGATTTTGCCACAGCCAACAGTGGGGACGAGAAAGTAAAATTCCTTGTTGGATCCGCACAGGATAACAGTAACGTGGGTGCGTCTGTTTACCTGTATGGGGGAGGGATTGTGAGGAGCCGCTGCTTTGAACCCCCGTCTCAGCCTGAGAGACCAACAGCGAGTGGGACAACACACAACAGTGTGACGCTGCAGTTAAAGCCACCCACATGTGGTTCTGATGAGATTGTGGGCTACAAGGTAGAGTATCGAGGTAGCCAGCAGGAGAAATGGACAATACTAGATACACCTGACGCATCCCACTCCTTCACGATATCTGGGTTGGAGTCACACCAGGAATATCACATCCAATACAGAGCAGTGACCAAGGTAGGGGTCAGCAAGGCCAGTGAGATCTACAAGGTCTCCACCCAGCCGACAAGTCCTCCTGGTAAACCGGTCTTCCAAGATCGTTCACCCAACCCAACACTGTCCGGGGATGGACAAAGTCAGATTGGAGCTGACGCATTTCATTACAGGAATGAATACAAGGAAGAAGCTTTGTTCAAGTCTATTGCATTGGACAGATCATGGGAGCAGGTTCAGACAAAAGACAGACAATGCCACGATAGTTCAGACAGACCAAAGAGAATTGCCCTGAAACTTCTCGAACAAGCTCAATCAATATCCAGAGGAAACCCTTCCATTTACAAGCTCAACCTAGAAAGGGAGGTGTTTAATCAGTCCGAGCAACTTGTGAAATGCTTCTTAGGAAAGCCCACCACTACGCACAAGATGAAGACAATTATGTTGCTGGGGGCAACTGGATCAGGAAAGACAACCCTCATCAACGGGATGATCAATTACATCTTGGGCGTGGAGTGGGGGCACAACTTCAGATACAAGTTAATACAGGAGGAGACGGGAAAATCCCAGGCTGAGAGCCAGACTTCCTCCATCATTGCCTACCATCTCCACCACCAGGTGGGGTTTAACATCGACTGCTCTCTGACTATAATCGACACGCCAGGATTCGGGGATACCAGGGGCATCAGCCGGGATCGACAGATCATTGACCAAATCCGCACGTTCTTCACTTCCCCACAGGGCGTTGATCAGATCGACGCAGTCTGTTTTGTCGTCCAAGCCTCCTCGGCTCGCCTGACCCAGACACAGAAATATGTCTTCCATTCCATCCTTTCCATTTTTGGCAAAGATATCGCGGAGAACATTCAGATACTGGTGACGTTCGCGGACGGGCAGCGCCCCCCAGTTCTGGAGGCCCTGAAAGCCGCCCAGGTACCCTGCCCCAAAGACAAAAAGGGATTGCCAGTACACTTCAAGTTTAACAATTCTGCCATTTTTGCTCAGCGTCCGACCTCTGGTGACGAGGGGAGATCTGACGACAGCGGGGAAGAGGATGATGACTTTGACCTGATGTTCTGGAAGATGGGGACAAACAGTATGAAGAAGTTCTTCACAGCTCTGAGCACGATGCAGGCGAGGAGCCTGTGCCTGACCAGAGAGGTTCTGAAGGAACGTAGCCAGCTGGAGTCTGTAGTGGCCGTGTTGCAGACTCTGATCCAAGCAGGGCTGACCAAATTAGAGGAACTCAAGAAAACACAACAAGTTCTGAACCAAAACCAGTCCAAACTGGACGAAAATAAAGATTTTGAGTACAATGTCGATGTGACTGTTAAAGAAAAGAGAAAACTTGGCAGCAATGCTCCATTAGTAAACAACTGCACGGTTTGTGAATACAGTTGTCACGATCCCTGTACGTCTGCAGGTTATATTTTCAAATACTGGTGCTCATCAATTGACTGGTGGGGAAATTGTGTAGTCTGTCCGGGGAAGTGTGGTGTGCTAAACCACGTGAGGGAAGAGTACAGGTATGTCTGTGTAACAAAAAAGGAGAAGAGGACGTACAACGAACTGAAGAAAAAGTATGAGAAGGCATGCGGTGAGAAGATGAGTCAGCAGAAGGTTATGGAGTCACTTGAGCAGGAGTTTGCTGAGGTGGAGAACACAGTTCTCGAGTTGATTCAAGAATTATCCCAGGGCATTAGACGACTTGAAGAAATAGCCCTGAGACCAAACCCGTTGTCCACCCCGGCTTACATTGACCTCCTAATTCAGGCTGAGAAAGATGAGGGGAAGCCCGGCTTCATTGAGCGAATTCAGGCACTGACCAATGTGAAGAAGCAGGCAGAGTTAAAAGAAATAATCACCAACAAGGAGAAGCTGTCACCAGAGGATTTGAAGGAAGGTGCGGTGGGAGGAAAAAGTACTGGAGAAAAATTAAAGAAAAAAAAGTCAAACGTGATGAGTTGGTTCTCTTCCAATAAGTAACTAAGAAAGATCCAGCTGTTTTCCGGTGTGTTTCACTAAACAGATACACAAATCCTCATTCTAATTCCTCATCCTTCTCCTCACCCATCTGCCCATGACCTTAGAAACATAGAAAATAGGTGCTGGATGAGTCACAACTCTCTGGGGGAAATTTTTTTTTCTCACCTCATTCTTAAATGACCTCCCCTTTATTCTAAGACTGTGGCCCCTGGTTCTGGACTCACCCAACATTGGGAACATTTTTCCTGCATCTAACTTGTCCAGTCCTTTTATAATGTTATATGTTTCTATAAGATAGAAACATAGAAATTAGGTGCATGAGTTGGCCATTCGACCCTTCGAACCTGCACAGCCATTCAATCTGATCTTGGCTCATCATCCCACTCAGTCTCCCGTACCTGCCTTCTCTCCATACCCCCTGATCCCCTTAGCCACAAGGGCCACATCTAACTCCCTCTTAAATATAGCCAATGAAGTGGCCTCAACTACCCTCTGTGGCAGAGAGTTCCAGAGATTCACCACTCTCTGCGTGAAAAAAGTTCTTCTCATCTCGGTTTTAAAGGATTTCCCCTTTATCCTTAATCTGTGACCCCTTGTCCTGGACTTCCCTAACATCGGGAACAATCTTCCTGCATCTAGCCTGTCCAACCCCTTAAGAATTTTGTAAGTTTCTATAAGATCCCCTCTCAATCTTCTAAATTCTAGAGAGTATAAACCAAGTCTATCCAGTCTTTCTTCATAAGACAGTCCTGACATCCCAGGAATCAGTCTGGTGAACCGTCTCTGCACTCCCTCTATGGCAATAATGTCCTCCCTCAGATTTGGAGACCAAAACTGTACGCAATACTCCAGGTGTGGTCTCACCAAGACCCTGTACAACTGCAGTAGAACCTCTCTGCTCCTATACTCAAATCCTTTTGCAATGAAAGCTAACATACCATTCGCTTTCTTTACTGCCTGCTGCACCTGCATGCCTACCTTCAATGACTGGTGTACCATGACACCCAGGTCTCGCTGCATCTCCCCCTTTCCCAATCGGCCACCATTTAGATAATAGTCTGCTTTCCTGTTTTTGCCACCAAACTGGATAACCTCACATTTATCCACATTATACTGCATCTGCCAAACATTTGCCCACTCACCCAGCCTATCCAAGTCACCCTGCAGTCTCCTAGCATCCTCCTCACAGCTAACACTGCCCCCCAGCTTAGTGTCATCCGCAAACTTGGAGATATTGCCTTCAATTCCCTCATCCAGATCATTAATATATATTGTAAATAGCTGGGGTCCCAGTACTGAGCCTTGGGGTACCCCACTAGTCACTGCCTGCCATTGTGAAAAGGACCCGTTTACTCCTACTCTTTGCTTCCTGTTTGCCAGCCAGTTCTCTATCCACATCAATACTGAACCCCCAATGCCTTGTGCTTTAAGTTTGTATACTAATTTTTTATGTGGGACCTTGTCGAAAGCCTTCTGGAAGTCCAGATACACCACATCCACTGGTTCTCCCCTATCCACGCTACTAGTTACATCCTCGAAAAATTCTATAAGATTCGTCAGACATGATTTACCTTTCGTAAATCCATGCTGACTTTGTCCAATGATTTCACCACTTTCCAAATGTGCTGCTATCCCATCTTTAATAACTGACTCTAGCAGTTTCCCCACTACCGATGTTAGACTAACTGGTCTGTAATTCCCCATTTTCTCTCTCCCTCCCTTCTTAAAAAGTGGGGTTACGTTTGCTACCCGCCAATCTTCAGGAACTACTCCAGAATCTAAAGAGTTTTGAAAGATTATTACTAATGCATCCACTATTTCTGGAGCTACTTCCTTAAGTACTCTGGGATGCAGCCTATCTGGCCCTGGGGATTTATCGGCCTTTAATCCATTCAATTTACCCAACACCACTTCCCGGCTAACCTGAATTTCACTCAATTCCTCCAACTCCTTTGACCCGCGGTCCCCTGCTATTTCCGGCAAATTATTTATGTCTTCCTTAGTGAAGACGGAACCAAAGTAGTTATTCAATTGGTCCGCCATATCCTTGTTCCCCATAATCAATTCACCTGTTTCTGACTGCAAGGGACCTACATTTGTTTTAACTAATCTCTTTCTTTTCACATATCTATAAAAACTTTTACAGTCAGTTTTTATGTTCCCTGCCAGTTTTCTTTCATAATCTATTTTTCCTTTCCTAATTAAGCCCTTTGTCCTCCTCTGCTGGTCTTTGAATTTCTCCCAGTCCTCCGGTATGCTGCTTTTTCTGGCTAATTTGTACGCATCATCCTTCGCTTTGATACTATCCCTGATTTCCCTTGTTATCCATGGATGTACTACCTTCCCTGATTTATTCTTTTGCCAAACTGGGATGAACAATTTTTGTAGTTCATCCATGCAGTCTTTAAATGTCTTCCATTGCATATCCACCGTCAACCCTTTTAGAATTAATTGCCAGTCAATCTTGGCCAATTCACGTCTCATACCCTCAAAGTTACCTTTCTTTAAGTTCAGAACCATTGTTTCTGAATTAACAATGTCACTCTCCATCCTAATGAAGAACTCAACCATATTATGGTCACTCTTGCCCAAGGGGGCACGTACAACAAGATTGCTAACTAACCCTTCCTCATTACTCAATACCCAGTCTAAAATAGCCTGCTCTCTCGTTGGTTCCTCTACATGAAGATCCACCTCATCCTTCTAAATTCCAGTGAATATAAGCCTAGTCTTGTCAATCTTTCCTCATGTGACAGTCCCACCATCCCAGGGATCAATCTCATGAACCTACGCTGCACTGCCTCAATCACAAGGATGTCCTTCCTCAAATGAGGAGACCAAAACTGTACACAATACTCCAGATGTGGTCTTACCAGAGCCCTATACAACTGCAGAAGAACCTCTTTACTCCTATACTGAAATCCACTTGTATGAAGGCCAACTTCCCATTAGCTTTCTTCACTGCCTGCTGTACCTGTAAGCCAACTTTCAATGACCGGTGTACAAGGACGCCCAGGTCTCGCTCTACCTCCCCCTTACCTAACGTAACCCCATTGAGATAATATTCCGCCCTCTTTTTTTTGCCGCCAAAGTGGATAACCTCACATTTATCTATATTATACTGCATCTGCCACGCATCTGCCCACTCACTCAACCTGTCCAGTTCACCCTGCAACCTCCCAACAGCCTCTTCACAGTTCACACTGCCACCCAGCTTTGTGTCTTCCACAAACTTGCTAGTGTTGCTCCCAATTCCCTCTTCCAAATCATTAATATATATGGTAAATAGTTGCCGCACCAACACCGAGCCTTGCGACACTCCACTCGCCACTGCCTGCCATTCTGAAAAGGACCCGTTCACTCCTACACTTTACTTCCGGTCTGCCAACCAATTTTCTATCCATGTCAAAACCCTACCCCCAATACCATGTGCTCTAATTTTAGTCACCAGTCTCCCATGCGGGACCTTATCAAAGGCTTTCTAAAAGGCTAGATACACTACATCCACTGGCACCCCTTCATCCATTTTACTTGTCACATCCTCAAAAAATTCCAGAAGATTAGTCAAGCATGATTTCCCTTTCATAAATCCATGTTGACTTGGACTAATCCTTTTACTGCTATCCAAATGCTCCATTGTTACCTCTTTAATAATTGACTCCAGCATCTTTCCCACAACCTAACTGGTCTGTAATTCCCCGTTTTCTCTCTCACTCCTTTCTTAAAAAGTGGGATAACATTAGCTATCCTCCAATCCACACGAACAGATCCTGAATCTATTGAACATTGGAAAATGATCACCAATGCGTCCACTATTTCTAGAGCCACCTCCCTGAGGACCCTGGGATGCAGACCATCAGGTACAGGGGATTTATCATCCTTCAGTCCCATTAGCCTACCCAAAACAATTTCTCGCCTAATGAAAATTTATTTCAGTTCCTCTACCCCCTCAGATCCTCTGTCCTCCAGTACATCTGGGAGATTGTTTGTGACTTCCTTAGTGAAGACAGATCCGAAGTACCTATTCAACTCTTCTGCCATTTCCTTGTTGCCCATAATAATTTCACCCGTGCCTGCCTTCAAGGGACCCGCATTTGACTTTGCTACTCAATGTGCCTTTCACACTGAACCTTCCTTCCTCAAAGCTGCTGCCTTCTCAACATATACCCATAGGCCCCATATCTAAGGAAGTGTTTGCTGGCTCTGGCGATGGTCCAGAGGAGGTTTACGAGAATGATCCCAGGAATGAGTGGGTTAACATATGATGAGCATTTGACGGTACTGGGCCTGTACTAGCTGGATGAGGGAGGACCTCAATGGAAGTGAAAGGCCTGGATAGAGTGGTTGTGGAGAGGATGTTTCCACTAGTGGGAGAGTCTAGGACCAGAGGTCATTGCCTCAGAATTAAAGGAAGTTATTTTAAAAAGGAGATGAGTAGGAATTCCTTTCGTCAGAGGCTGGTGAATCTGTGGAATTCTTTGCCACGGATAGCTGTGGAGGCCAAGTCAATGGATATTTTTTAGGCAGTGATTGATAGATTCTTGATTAGTACAGGTGTCAGGGGTTATGTGGAGAAGACATGAGAATGGGTTTGGGAGAGAGAGATAGATTAGCCATGATTGAATGACGGAGTAGAAATCTACACTGTCCATTGACTTGGCAATGAATTCCACAGATTCACCATCCTGTGACTAATAACATTCCTCCTCGTCTCCATTCGAAGGTACTTCCTTCTATTCTGAGGTTATGGCCTCTGATCCTAGACTCTTCCACTGGGGGAAACATCCTCTCCACATCCACTCCATCCAGGCCTTTCACTGATTCAGTAAGTTTCAACGAGGTCTGCCCTCATTCTTCTAAACTCCAGCGAGTAGAGGCCAAGTGCCATCAAATGCTCATCATATGTTAACCCACTCATTCCTGGGACTATTCTAGTAAACCTCCTCTGGATCATCTCCAGCACCAGCACATCCTTCTTCAGATATGACGCTATCTGCTAATGTGATAATTGCTCGCAATAATCCAAATGTGGTTTCACCAGCACCATATAAAGCTTCATCATTACACCCATGTTTTTTGTATTCTAGTCCTCTAGAAACAAGTGCTTCTCCAAACAAAGCTCTTCCCTCTGTGCAAGTGTGCAGCAGTCCTGTGTATCAGTACTTCCCCATATCTACACTATTTGACTGACGTTAGGTTCAGAGCCCTGGAATTACCTGGTTTATCCCCGCTACCCTTCTTGTGTAAAGGGACCCCATTTGCTGTCCTCCTGACTTCTTGCACTTCACTTGTGAACACAGTGAACAGTAAGAATCTCTGCCAGGATCAAAGCAATCTTATCCCATAGCAGCCTGGGCTACATCCATTGTAAATCTAATCCAAGGTATCTAATATTTCCTTTTTAATGGTAACATGTTTTAAGGTTCAAGAAATGCAATATCCTTCCCTTCAGTAAATACAGAGCAGAGGTCAGATAGAGGCCCAGCGCAAATTGGAGGAGCAGCTCCTCATATTTTGCTTGGGCAGCTTATACCACAGCGGTATGAATTTTGACTTCTCTAACTTCAAGTAATCCTTTCCTACCCTCTATCTCCATCCCTCCCCCTTCCCAGTTCTCCGACCAGTCTGACTATCCCCCTGATTACATTGTATCGGTTTGCTTTGTTGACACCTTCCCGGAGCTAACAATGATCTATTCAGTCTGAAGAAAGGTCTCGACCCGAAATGTCATCCATTGCTCCTCTTCAGAGATGCTGCCTGACCCGCTGAGTTACTCTAGCTTTTTGCGTCTATCTTCGGTGTAAACCAGCATCTGCAGTTCCTTCCTACGCAGAGGAGAGGTTTTCATTTCAGACTTCACCTATACCTTGTGGTTCCATATAGAGATGGGTCCCTAATGGGACCTATACTGGATACACGGTGGTGCAGCAGTACAGTTGCTGCCGTCCAGCGCTTGCAGCGCCGGAGATCCAGGTCGCATCCCGACTACGAGTGTTGTCTGTACGCAGTTTGTACTTTCTCCCCGTGACCGCGTGGGTTTTCAACGAGATCTTCGGTTTCGTCCCATACTCCAAGGATGTACAGGTACGTAGGTTAATTGGCTTGGTGTATGTGTAAAATTGGCCCTAGTGTGTGCAGGATAGCGTTAGCGTGTGGGGATCACTGGTCGGCATGGACACGGTGGGCCGAAGGGCCTGTTTCCCTGCCGCATCTCTAAACTAAAACTAAACTACATCTCGTAGTTCCAGAGAGATTGGTCCCCAATGGGTCTTTTCCTTTTACTGGATTAACATAAAATGCTTTGGGCCTGTTCTTAATCTTGTCTGCCAGTATTATTTTGTATTGTTCTTTGCACTTGTAATCGATTTTTAATTTCTGCTCTTTACTTCTAATACAAATATGTCCCCTATTCCTTCTACAAACCTCCCCCTTTTAATTCAATTCTTAATAACTTTTCTCTTCCAAACCCAATTGGATAGATTGCAGACATCAATAGCGTGTAAACAATTATATCTCACCTGAACCAGACATTATTCTTTCTGAAGATACAAAGAATTGCAGATGATGGATTTTTGCTTAGAACAAAGAGTTGGGATTAATTCAACAGGTCAGGCAGCATCGCTGGAAGACATGGATAGGCAGCATTTCAGGTTGGGACCCTTCTTCAGACTGTTGTAGTAGGAGAGAGCAAGCTAGAATGAAAGTGCGGGGGGGGGGGGGGGGGGGGGGGGGGGGACACTTGACAGGCTTTGTCCTGCCCCATCCCTTCAGCTTTCTCCTGCCTATTTTGAAACGTCACCTGTCCACATCCTACAGAAATGCTATTTGACTCGCTGAGTTACTCCAGCAGATTGTGTTCTATGCATTATTATCCTTTCAGAAGTAATCTGTAACTTTCCAACGGACTATTGTTTCAGATGATACTACGTTATTGCTTCCGCATTTTAAAGCATGTATACCTGGGTGACATTGTATTGTAATTAATATATGGCTTATTCCAATAGAAACTAATTTTTGAATTAAACGTCATAGATGCACTTGGATTAATTAATGTGTGTGTGTGTGTGTGTGTGTGTAAACTTTGATGATTTGTTGGGAAATCAGGTT
Organism: Leucoraja erinaceus; assembly: GCF_028641065.1. Lineage (NCBI taxonomy): Eukaryota > Metazoa > Chordata > Chondrichthyes > Rajiformes > Rajidae > Leucoraja > Leucoraja erinaceus. The sequence continues at coordinate 75,003 of NW_026576243.1, forward strand.
TTGTACTGGGAGAATTGAGTAGTCACCGGAAAATACAAATCAAGAAGAATGAACACTCTCTATTGAGGGATGACGTGACATCTGCCCATCGCCACCCCTTTTCGCCTTCCACAGAGACCGTTCCCCCACAAATCCATGGTTAACTCATCCCTTCCCACAAAACAACCATCTCACCAGGTACCTTTACCTGCAACCACAGGAGATGCAACACCTGTCCCTGTACCTCCTCCCTCGAATCTGTCCAGGGACCCCCGATAGTCCTTTTAGGTTAGGCAGAGGTTCACTTGCACCTCCTACAACCTCATCTGCTGCATCTATTGTTCAAGATGTGGACTTTTTTATACATCGGCAAGATCACACGTAGACTGGGCGATCGTTTCGCTGAACACCATCGCTCAGTCCGCCTGGACCCAACTGATCTCCCGGTTGCTAAACACTTTAATTCTCTTTCCCATTCCCACCCTGACATTTCTGTCCTAAGCTTCCTCCATTTTTATAGTGAGGCTAAAAGCAAATTGGAAGAACATCTCATATTTCGCTTGGGCAGCTTTCAATCCAGTAGTATGAACTTGATTTCCCTAACTTCAGGCAACTGCTGCATTTCCTCTTTCTCCATCCTCACACCCAAATTGCACCAGCTTCTCGTTCTCACCCAACAGCTAATAATGGCCTGTTTCCTTTATCATCATAACTTTTAGTTGCATATCTTTCATTCATTGTTCTATAAATCTCTACATCACCATCTGTATCTCTCGTTTCCCTTTCCCGTGACTTTCATTCTGAAGAAGGGTCTTGACACGAAATGTCACCCGTTCCTTCTCTCCAGCGGTGCTGCCTGTCCCGCTGAGTTACTCCAGTTTTTTGTGTCTATTCTTTCTTGAGTATTAATCAGGATATCTGAAAACAGGGAGGCAGAACATAGAAACATAGAAATTAGGTGCAGGAGTAGGCCATTCGGCCCTTCGAGCCTGCACCGCCATTCAATATGATCATGGCTGATCATCCAACGCAGTATCCTGTACCTGCCTTCTCTCCATACCCTCTGATCCCCTTAGCCACAAGGGCCACATCTAACTCCCTCTTAAATATAGCCAATGAACTGGTCTCGACTACCCTCTGCGGCAGAGAGTTCCAGAGATTCACCACTCTCTGTGTGAAAAAAGTTCTTCTCATCTCGGTTTTAAAGGATTTCCCCCTTATCCTTAAGCTGTTACCCCTTGTCCTGGACTTCACCAACATCGGGAGCAATCTTCCTGCATCTAGCCTGTCCAACCCCTTAAGAATTTTGTAAGTTTCTATAAGATCCCCTCTCAATCTCCTAAATTCTAGAGAGTATAACCAAGTCTATCCAGTCTTTCTTCATAAGACAGTCCTGACATCCCAGGAATCAGTCTGGTGAACCTTCTCTGCACTCCCTCTATGGCAATAATGTCCTTCCTCAGATTTGGAGACCAAAACTGTATGCAATACTCCAGGTGTGGTCTCACCAAGACCCTGTACAACTGCAGTAGAACCTCCCTGCTCCTATACTCAAATCCTTTTGCTATGAAAGCTAACATACCATTCGCTTTCTTCACTGCCTGCTGCACCTGCATGCCTACTTTCAATGACTGGTGTACCATGACACCCAGGTCTCGCTGCATCTTCCCTTTTCCTAGTCGGCCACCATTGAGATAATAGTCTAGTTTCCTGTTTTTGCCACCAAAATGCATAACCTCACATTTATCCACATTATACGTGTGTTTCCACGTGTGTTTCCATCAGGGTGGCATGTTCAAGGGAACAGGCAATTGTTTCTGCAGCAGAGACAGAGAGCAACTGTACCATACCAAGATTAAGGACATCTCTGCAGCAAGAAGGAATTCTTTTGGAGCTAATTGTATGATACTTATATGTGAGAATCTCTGCCTCGCTGTGCTCGCAAGCAGTGTGTTTGAACTGCATCAACCCTCATGAGAGACATAAAATCTTCCTTAAATCTCTTCCAAAAGTGTAACTCCTCAGCTGCACCCTATGTCCACTGGTTGCAAAAGTAGCTGGAGCAACAGGTGAAGTGGAGACTGGTGGTTGGAGACTTGCTCATCACCAGCAATGAGATCCTGAGGCAATGACCAGAGAGACAACATGCCCATCTGCCAAGATGCCCCATCTACACTAGTCCCGACTGCTCGCGTTTGGCCCATAACCTTTCCTCCCCATGTACCTGCCCAAATGTATTTTAAATGCTGTGAGAGTACCTGCCTCATCTATCACCTCTAGCAGCTCGTTCCATACACCCACCACCTTCTATGATCACCCCTCAAACTTGTATTAAATCTTTCCCCTATCACCTTAATCACATGTCCTCTGGTTCTTCATTCCTCTATGCTGGTTAAAAAGTTCACACCTACTTTATGATCAGAGACACCTCTATAAGATCACACCTCATCTTCCTGCACTTTGGTCTGCCTGAAACCTGTTGGACATTCGGTACAACGTGAAGTCAAAGAGGGAAAGTTTCCAAATGGCACATTCTTGGCTTCTGGAGTACATGCTGAGGGACACACTGGAGATCAGTGCAGCCAATACAAATAATTTGTGAGAAAGAACCACAATGCCAGGAGACATTTTTGAGATGGATAATACTTAATACTTAATCTGAGCAAAACAAAAGATGAAGCGTACAAATTAGCCAGAAAAAGCAGCCTACCAGAGGACTGGGAGTAATTCAGACACCAGCAGAGGAGGACAAAGGGCTTAATTAGGAAAGGGAAAATAGATTATGAAAGAAAACTGGCAGGGAACATAAAAACTGACTGCAAAAGCTTTTATAGATAAGTGAAGAGAAAAAGATTAGTTAAAACAAATGCAGGTCCCTTGCAGTCAGAAACGGGTGAATTGATCATAGGGAACAAGGACATGGCAGACCAATTGAATAACTACTTTGGTTCTGTCTTCACTAAGGAAGACATAAACAATCTGCTGGAAATAGCAGGGGACCGGGGGTCAAATGAGATGGAGGAACTGAGTGAAATCCAGGTCAGCCGGGAAGTGGTGTCAGGTAAATTAAAGGCCAATAAATCCCCAGGGCCAGATAGGCTGCATCCCAGAGTACTTAAGGAAGTAGCCCCAGAAATAGTGGATGCATTAGTGATAATTTTTCAAAACTCTTTAGAATCTGGAGTAGTTCCTGAGGATTGGAGGGTAGCTAATGTAACACCACTTTTTATAAAGGGAGGGAGAGAGAAAACGGGGAATTACAGACCAGTTACTCTAACGTCGGTAGTGGGGAAACTGCTAGAATCAGTTATTTAAGATGGGATAGCAGCACATTTGGAAAGTGGTGAAATCATTGGACAAAGTCAGCATGGATTTATGAAGGGTAAATCATGTCTGACGAATCTTATAGAATTTTTCGAGGATGTAACTAGTAGAGTGGATAAGGGAGAACCAGTGGATGTGTTATATCTGGACTTTCAGAAGGCTTTCGACAAGGTCTCACATAAGAGATTAGTATACAAACTTAAAGCACATGGTATTGGTGGGTTCAGTATTGATGTGGATAGAGAACTGGTTGGCAGACAGGAAGCAAAGAGTAGGAGTAAACGGGTCCTTTTCACAATGGCAGGCAGTGACTAGTGGGGTACCGCAAGGCTCAGTTCTGGGATCACAGCTATTTACGATATATATTAATGATTTGGACGAGGGAATTGAATGCAACATCTCCAAGTTTGCGGATGACACAAAGCTGGGGGGGCAGTGTTAGCTATGAGGAGGATGCTAGGAGGCTGCAAGGTGACTTGGATAGGCTGGGTGAGTGGGCAAATGCATGGCAGATGCAGTATAATGTGGATAAATGTGAGGTTATCCACTTTGGTGGCAAAACAGGAAATTAGATTATTAGATTGAATGGTGGCCTTATAGAAACTTACAAAATTCTTAAGGGGTTGGACAGATAGATGCAGGACGAGACCTGTGTTGGGGAAGTCCAGTACAACCAGTCATTAAAAGTAGGACCATGAGGCAGGTGCATCAGGCTGGAAGAGAAGGCAAATGGTATGTTTAGCATTCATAGCAGTTAACGGATTTGAGTATATGGAGAGCAGGGAGGTTCTACTGCAGTTGTACAGGGTCTGTGGTGAGACCACCGAATGGAGTATTGTGTACAGTTTTGGGGCAACTTTTTCTCCTAATGGATGAGGAAAGACATGTACTTGCCATAGAGGGAGTACAGAGAAAGTTCACCTGGAATAACTCAACAGGACAGGCAGTTTCTCTGTAGAGAAGGAATGGGTGACATTTTGGGTCAGGACCCGTCTTCAGAGTGATCCTCCTCTCTCCAACGCGAGATCAGCATGCTGCCTGCACCACTGAGTTATTCCAGCATTTTTGTGTCTAGCTTCAATTTAAACCAGCATCTGCAGTTCCTTCCTACACATTTTCCTGGACGGCACATAGATGGGAGTGGTTTAGAGAGATATGGGCCAAACTGCAAATGGGATTACCTTAAATGGGGCGTCTTGGTTGGCATGGACGAGATATGTCCAAGGGCCTGATTCCGTGCTGTATGACACAATGACTTTGCACAAAGTTCCATACAGCTTCAGTCAGTTCCATTGGACAATCCACATTGAAAACCCTGGTCTGTCTAATCCCAACATCTCTTACAAGAGGCAACACTACCAACCAGGGAGACTTCCAGCTCCACTAGGAACACTGAATGAGAGTAAATCAACAAAAATAGACTGTATAGTCAACCAAGAGTTTTGAAAGAACTAGATAACCCAAGTAGTGAATCCTCAGGGGATCATCTTCCAAAATTGCAGATTCCAGAATGGCTCTTGCAGATAAGTTGGTGTTAAACATTAGTAGGCCCCCTTCCGTCATGACTGACCATGGGTGATGCATCCTCGTCGGATGCAAGCCTGGGCAATGTCATATGGAGGACAGGCTGTTGCCCATACAGCACGTCTCCCCGCTCTACGTCGCTGATCAATCCAAAGGAACTGCAGAGCCGTTAGTTTGGCACCAGCACCATTGCAGGAGCTGCCAGAGCGAGGTTGTAGACAACGACGAACTGCCTTAGGGGCTCCGACTCCGGATTTTCTTGAGGTTTACTCCTGGAGCCTTTTCCATGACTGGATATGGCCACAAGGCAGTGGAGGTTTTATATCAGAGTTTACCCTCTCCTAGATAGACTGCCTTCCCAGGCTGACAAGCCCCATCTGCCCGAGACTCGTGGGGGTGGGAGCGTCAACCTTCCCGTGCAAGTCTATAGCACCTGCTCACTGCCTAAACAGTCTATTACCTATTTAATAAAGGAGTAACATAGAATACAGGTGGGTTCTGAGCTGTGAGCCTGACATCAATATTTTGAGAAATATTGGAATACACAACATGTGTAATATTAAGACACATACAGCAGAGATGGCACAGTGCAGTTGTTGTCTCTCAGCGCCAGGCACTCGGGTTCGATCCTGATCTTGGGTGCTGTCTGTACAGAGTTTGTACCTTTTCTCTGTGACCGTGTGGATTTCCTCCTGGAAAAGAAGAAGTCTGAAGAAGGGTTTCGGCCCGAAACGTTGCCTATTTCCTTCGCTCCATAGATGCTGCCGCACCCGTTGAGTTTCTCCAGCAATTTTGTCTACCATCAGTTAAAAATGACGCGTTTTCCAATTATTAAACAATGTTCAATTCACTAAAATTACAATAATGTACAATTAACGAGTTTAGTTTAGAGATACAGCGTTGAAATACTTTGGCCCACAGAGTCCACTCCGCCCATTAACACTATCCTACACATATTAGGGACAATTTACACTCATACTAAGCCAATTAACCTACCAACATGTACAACTTCGGAGTTTGGGAGGAAACCGACGATCTCGTAGAAAACCCACGCGGTCACGGGTAGAACGTACAGACAGCACCCGTATCCAGTGTCGAACCCAGATCTGTGTTTTTTATTAACGGTTTGGAATTATTGGGAATTTTTTGCTACAGTTATTTATTACAGTGGAATGTGTGGAATGTCTGGATAGTCAAGGCATTAACATAGAAACATAGAAAATAGGTGCAGGAGTAGGCATTTCGGCCCTTCGAGCCTGCACCACCATTCAATATGATCATGGCTGATCATCCAACTCAGTAACCTGTACCTGCCTTCTCTCCATACCCCCTGATCCCTTTAGCCACAAGGGCCACATCTAACTCCCTCTTAAATATCGCCAATGAACTGGCCTCAACTACCTTCTGTGGCAGAGAATTCCAAAGATTCATCACTCTCTGTGTGAAAAATGTTTTCCTCATCTCGGTCCTAAAAGGTTTCCCCCTTATCCTTAAACTGTGACCCCTTGCATTCGACCCCAACACCATCGTGAGGTTTGCAGACGACACCACAGTGATTGGGCTGATCACCAACGGTGATGAAGCAAAATACAGGGCGGAGGTGCAGAACCTGGCGGACTGGTGCACATGTAACAACTTGTCAATATGCACCTCCAAGACCAAGGAGCTGATTATTGACTTCAGGAGGTCCCACAATGGAGAATATGCCCCAATCTCCATTTACAGGGAAAGTGTGGAGAGAGTGTCCAGCTTTCAGTTTCTGGGCACTCACATTTCAGAGAACCTCACATGGTTCACCAACACCGCTGCGCTGGTCAAGAAGGCACAGCAACGACTGTTCTTCCTGAGGACATTAAAAAAGACTGGTCTGCCCCAACAGCTGCTGACAACGTTCTACCGCTACACCACAGAGAGCATATTAACGTATGGCATCTCTGTGTGATATCTCAGCTGCACGGAGGCGGAGAGGAGAGCTCTTCAGCGCGTCGTCCACAGAGCGCAGACGATCATTGGGACAGAGCTACCAGCCTTGGAGGGCCTTGGAAGGCCGTCAGCATCCATAGAGACTCCTCACACCCTTGTAACGGACTGTTCGAACTACTTCCCTCCAGCAGACATTAGAAGGCCTTCTACGCCCGAACCTCCAGACTCAGAAACAGCTTTATTCCCAGAGCTATAGTGGCTCTGAACCGGCCCTGCTGAGTGCCCCACACCCCCCCTGGACTGTCTCCCTCGGATGGTCATGGCACACAGTTTATTGATTTATTTTACTTTTCTTTACATCGGTTGGAAGCTGCATACTAAATCTCGTTGCACTGACGTGCAATGACAATAAAGGATATTATTATTATTATTATTATTATTATTATTATTATTATTGTTCTGGACTTCCCCAACATCGTGAACAATCTTCCTGCATCTAGCCTGTCCAATCCCTTAAGAAGTTTGTAAGTTTCTAAAAGATCCCCCCTCAATCTACTAAATTATATCGAGTACAAACCGAATCTACCAAGTCTTTCTTCATATGAAAGTCCTGACATCCCAGGAATCAATCTGGTGGCAAGAGTGAGCAATATTAAGCAATGCAAGGGTGACACAGCATCATCTGATCCAGCTCAAAGGAACAGGGTTGAATCCAATGACTGATAATCTATGCAGTAGAAACAACGAACTGCAGATGATGGTCTACACAAAAGGACAAAGTGATGTAGTAACTAGTAAGAGGGTCAGGCAGCATCTCTGGAGAACATGTTTTTACTCCGAACCCTTATTTGGAGTCACAATGATTTAAGTTTATTATGTTTAGGAAAGAACTGCAGGTGCTGGTCTACCCCATAGATACAAACAAAATGCTGGACTAGCTCAACTGGTCAGGCAGTATCTCAGGAGAATAGGTGATGTTTCGGGTCGAGACCCTTCTTTAGCTTGGGAGTCAAGGGAAAGGGAAACTTGAGACATGAAAAGATACAAAGGTATGAAAAAGACAAATCAAAGCCAGCAATGATGATCGCAGAAAGATGGAGCCCACAATGGTCCATGATAACGAGTTATACAAACAGTGAAACTAGAATAACGACTAGGGTGGAATGGGACGACGAGAGAGGGAATGCAAGGGCTACTTGAAGTGAGAGAATTCAACATTCATACCGTAAGCTGCCAAAGTGAAATATGAGGTGCTGTTCCTCCAATTTGCATGTGGCCTACCTGTGACAGTGGAGGAGGACCAGGACGGAAAGATCAGTATCTCCCGATCGCTGAACATTTTCACTCTCCTTCCCATTCTCATACTGACCTTTCCGTTGTGGGCCTCCTCCGGTAACGGTCCTGTTTCCTGCTGCTGTTGGTCCCTGTTTGGATCGCCATCGTTCCTGGAGAGGTCAGTGTCCCCGCTCCCTTTCATCTCCATCCTCACAGCCCACACTGGAAGCTTGGGCACCCGCTGAGACATGTTGCGTCTTGCTTATCAAATAGAGAAAGGCCTGGATAGTGGATGTGGAGAGAATGTTTCCATTGGTGGAAGAGTCTTGCACCAGAGGGCACAGTGTTAGAATTAAAGGACGTTCCTTTAAGGAGGATTTTCTTTAGTCAGAGGGTCGTGAATCTGAGGGTCGTGAATTCATTTGAGGACTGTAGTGTGGGTGGGGAAGAGCTGGGGTCACATGGTTTGAGGGGGATGGGGAAGATCCAGTGGAGCAGCCACTGAGGTTACCAGGGTTAGGTGGAAGAGCACTAGGACCCAGCACAGTCAAACCCAGGGGAGTGCGAATCTGCAGTGTGGAAGCTTCAGGCCCGGTGCTAAGTCCAGGCTGCAAGTTTGGCGACAGCTGCGGGCTTCTGGAGGGCCGTGGAGTGGCAAGGGTCAGCGTGCAAAGAGTAGGAGGTCCGGTGGGCAGATGGACGGTGGGGCAGCGAGGTGAGTAGGCCCCCCTTAGATCTCGAGGCCCTAAGCTTAAGCTTGTCTAGTCTATAGGTAAATCCGGCCCTGCCTGTTCCTGCTTTTTCCTCATATCCCTTGATTATCTCAGCTAATTGTCTCTTGAAAACATCCTGTGAATTGGCCTCCACTGCCTTCTGTGGCAGAGAATTCCACAGATTCATAGAAACATAGAAATTAGGTGCAGGAGTAGGCCATTCGGCCCTTCGAGCCTGCACCGCCATTCAATATGATCATGGCTGATCATCCAACTCAGTATCCCGTACCTGCCTTCTCTCCATACCCTCTGATCCCCTTGGCCACAAGGGCCACATCTAACTCCCTCTTAAATATAGCCAATGAACTGTGGCCTCAACTACCCTCTGTGGCAGAGAGTTCCAGAGATTCACCACTCTCTGTGTGAAAAAAGTTCTTCTCATCTCGATTTTAAAGGATTTCCCCCTTATCGTTAAGCTGTGACCCCTTGTCCTGGACTTCCCCAACATCGGGAACAATCTTCCTGCATCTAGCCTGTCCAACCCCTTAAGAATTTTGTAAGTTTCTATAAGATCCCCTCTCAATCACCTAAATACTAGAGAGTATAAACCAAGTCTATCCAGTCTTTCTTCATAAGACAGTCCTGACATCCCAGGAATCAGTCTGGTGAACCTTCTCTGCACTCCCTCTATGGCTAATGTCCTTCCTCAGATTTGGAGACCAAAACTGTACGCAAACTCCAGGTGTGGTCTCCCAAGACCCTGTACAACTCAGTAGAACCTCCCTGCTGATACTCAAATTCTCTTGCTATGAAAGCCAACATACCATTCGCTTTCTTTACTGCCTGCTGCACCTGCATGCCTACCTTCAATGACTGGTGTACCATGACACCCAGGTCTCGCTGCATCTCCCCTTTTCCTAGTCGGCCACCATTTAGATAATAGTCTGCTTTCCTGTTTTTGCCACCAGAGTGGATAACCTCACATTTATCCACATATCATAACTCTCTGGGTGAAAACGTTTTTCCCCAATATCAATCCTAAATGGCCAAACCCCTTATCATTAAACTGTGCGACCACTGGTTCTGGACTCTCCCCGAACACTGGCTTTATGGAACATTTTCCTGCATCTCGCCTGTCCAATCCCCTGAAGGATTTTATATGTTTCTATAAGAAATAAGGGAGGGTGTTTGGTGACGTGAAGGAGCGGGGTTAGAGTTGTGGACAGTGTGAGTGAGTGAGGGGGGCAGATGGAGGGGCCACGTTATTTACCGGCGGCGACGCTTCTTCACACTCAATGACGTCGGTGAGCGGCCGCGCGGGAGCGGTGACCGTTGGCCACTTGCAGCTCGCGGCGCGGCCGTTGCAGCCCCGCCCATCACGTGACTGGGGTTGTTTGGTCGGAGCGGCCTCACGTGCTGTCCCCCCGTCACGTCGCGAGCGGAATGAAGGGCGTGTGGTCAGTGAAGCCCCGACACGTGACGAGGGTGGGAGTGAGGGGGCGTCGGACGGTCACGTGCCTAATGCGGCGGTTGTCCCCGTCACGTGACGACCCCGGGACAGCGATGGTGCCGCCGCATTTGGTACGTGACGTCCGACCCAACCTCGCCACGTGATGGGGCTTCAACCTATGATCTTTGGCTTCAATGGCCCCACCCCCTCATTCCGCTCCCCACGTGACGGGGGGACAGCAAGGGAGGTCGCTCCGGCCAACCAACCCCAGTCACGTGATGGGCGGGGCTGCAACGGCCGCGCCGCGAGCTGCAAGTGGCCAACGGTCACCGCCAAAGACACGGGCGCGGGAGCGAGCGTTGACAGTTGGTCGGGCGCCGGGAGCGAGCGTTGACAGTTGGTCTGGGCGCGGGAGCGAGCGTTGACAGTTGGTCGGGCGCGGGAGCGAGCGTTGACAGTTGGTCGGGCGCCGGGAGCGAGCGTTGACAGTTGGTCTGGGCGCCGGGAGCGAGCGTTGACAGTTGGTCGGGGCCGGGAACGAGCGTTGACGGTTGGTCTGGGCCGGGAACGCGCTGGTCTGGGCCGCCCGGGAGCGAGCGTTGACAGTCGGGGTTCGTTAATGAGCGGGAGGGTCAACATCTGGACGGCCGAGCGACGACAGTTGAGAGTGGGGGGGGGGGGGGGGGGTTAACGGACATTGAACAATTGATTGAATGTAAATGTACGGGTGAGAAGGGCCGGCAACAGTTCGACCGTGCGGTTAACGCGGGCGTGAGGGTGTGAGCGAACGGGCGTCGATAGTTGGGTCGGCGGGAGGTTAACGGGCGTCGAGGAGGAAGCAGAATGTTAACGGGCTGGGGAGTTGGGTCGGCGGGAGGTTAACGGACGTCGAAAGCTGGAGCGAGCACCTTGCGGCTGTCACCTTCAACCCCCCCCCCCCCCATCATTGGCTGCTGCTGCCGCCACCGGCGTCCCGTCAAGTGGGGCGGCCGTTGCGAACAAAGTCTCCGTCACATGTTGAGAGAGGGTTGAGTTGTGGACAGTGTGAGTGAGAGGCCGCGCGGGAGCGGTGACTGTTGGACACTTGCAGCCCCGCCCATCACGTGACGAGGGTGAGGGGAAGCGGGCGTTGCTGTTCCCCCCGCCCATCACGTGACGAGGGTGGTGCGGGTCGGCCGTTGATGTTCCCGCCCATCACGTGACAGGGGTTGGTTGGCCGGAGCGACCTCCGTTGCTGTCCCCCCGTCACGTGGGGAGCGCAATGAGGGGGTGGGGCCATTGAAGCCAAAGATCATAGGTTGAAGACCCATCACGTGGCGAGGTTGGGTCGGACGTCACGTACCAAATGCGGCGGCACCATCGCTGTCCCCCATCACGTGGCCCCGGGAGCGGCCGTTGATGCCTCCTCCCTCCCCCCCAAATGCTGCATGACGATCGAGGGCGGGTCGGTCGGTCAAGTGCCTCGCTTGGAGCAAAGATTAAAGAGGAGCTATAATCTTTGGCTTGGAGCGCCTCCCTCCCTCCCTCCCTCCTTCCCTCGCAGCGGGCCGAGCGGGAGCGCGGTCGGGCTGGTCAAGAGCTGCGGGGACGGGAGCGACCCCTCTCCCTCTCGCTGCGCCTGTCATCATGTGCCGCGATCGGGGGCGGGAGTGTCCGGTTCAATCCCCGACACGTGATGAGAGAGTTGTGGACCAAAGTTGCGGTCAATGTGGAGTGGCGACGTTACCGGCGGCGACGCTTATTCAGGCTGAATCAAACCGCGCTGCGAGGGAGGGGGAGGGAGGCGCTTCACCGACCAGCCCAACCCCACTCATCACGCTGCATTGTGGTGGGGGGGGGGGGGGGGGGGGGCAGCAACGGGCGCTCCCGGGGTCGTCACGTGACGGGGACAACCGCCGCATTAGGCACGTGACCGTCCGACGCCCCCTCACTCCCACCCTCGTCACGTGTCGGGGCTTCACTGACCACACGCCCTTCATTCCGCTCGCTACGTGACGGGGGGACAGCACGTGAGGCCGCTCCGACCAAACAACCCCAGTCACGTGATGGGCGGGGCTGCAACGGCCGCGCCGCGAGCTGCAAGTGGCCAACGGTCACCGCTCCCGCGCGGCCGCTCACCGACGTCATTGAGTGTGAAGAAGCGTCGCCGCCGGTAAATAACGTGGCCCCTCCATCTGCCCCCCTCACTCACTCACACTGTCCACAACTCTACCCGCTCCTTCACGGCACCAAACACCCTCCCTTATTTCTTATAGAAACATATAAAATCCTTCAGGGGATTGGACAGGCTAGATGCGGGAAAATGTTCCATAAAGCCAGTGTTCGGGGAGAGTCCAGAACCAGTGGTCACACAGTTTAATGATAAGGGGTTTGGCCATTTAGGATTGATATTGGGGAAAAACGTTTTCACCCAGAGAGTTGTGAATCTGTGGAATTTTACTTCGGAGTCACGTGAGTGACTACGTGAAGAACCCACCCAGCGCGCAGGCGCGGCATTACGTCAGCAGTGCAACAGCGGCAGCAGCTGGAGCCAGGCTCTCCAGCTGCAGCATAAAGACAAGACCTCAGGTAAGTGCCTTTTTTGTTACAGAGTCGCTCCAGTGAAAATTATGGCCTCTCGGAAGCGACCAGCCAGGAGGACTGCCTGCCCAACTCCACCCGAGGAGGGGTCCATAGCTGGGCGGCAGCCTCTCGCAGCGGAGGAGCCGTTTCAACGCACCCGCTCTCCCGACACCGAGCCGCCCCCAGTGCTGCAAATATCAACGCCCCGCACAGGGAGGAAGGCGACTCATAAGACCGACCGGCCGGTGTCCTCCGATGAATCGGAGGAACGGGAACACTCTCCCCCACCGAAAAGGGGAGACGCTCGGATCAGCTGCATGAGGCAGCTCCTAGAGCGAATGATAAACGAGGAGATGCGGCATCTCCCAGGAGGACGGGCTTTGGCCTCCTCCTCTCCACACCCTTCTGTACCCTCTATGTTCGAGGGCAGTAAGGGAGGCCAGGACTGGGCTGGCCTATCCCAAGGGCAGGCGGAGGATACCATCAGCATGCCGGGCGTGCAAGAAGAAGAGCTACTGGGTGTAGTGGGCCGATATGCAGCGCCCCCAACAACTGGGATGGTGTTGCCACCCAGACTGGCGGCCAGCATAAACAGGCTGTCCAACAACCCGCTGCAGGACAAGGCCGTCCAGCAGGCCCTTGACACATACACAGCGCCAGAGAATTGCGAGGCGCTGAGGGTCAAGACGGTCAATGGGCAGATCTGGAACCACCTGGGGCAGCAGATCAGGGCTCAGGAAGTCAAAATGCAGCGAGTCCTGAAGCTCCACTCAGCAGCCGTCACCGCCTTTGCTCGGTCCGTTGGGAATGAAGACCTGACCATACCCCAGCAGGATGCCCTCGCACTGATGTGCAGCACCACCTACGAGTTAAATAACCTACGGCGCGACAACATCAGGCCGGCCCTCAACCCAACATATGCGGGCCTCTGCAAAGCTCCAGCGCCCGAACGGGAGGCGCTGCTATTTGGTGCAGACCTGGCCAAAAGGCTGAAGGAGCTGGAAGAGGCGGCCAAACCTGTAGGCCTCATGAGGGCAGGGCCAGGCACCGAGCAGGGTGAAGACACCCAGTTGGCAGCACGCCTCGGCAGCCACCAGCAGGTACCGAGCTGGTGAAAGCCTGGTGACCGCCTCCCACTACCCCCAGAGCTCTTTTTTAGAGTGGGGCCCAGGGCGGAGCCGTGGGAAGATGCGCCGCCCCACCGCAGCACCAACACGGACAACCTTGGGCCAAACCCACCGAAAACGACCCCACAAGTAAACATGGAGGTAGGTGGGTCTGGTTCCTGTCAACATACACAGACAAAGGGTGTAGTATTAACAGGAGGACGTTTGAGGTTTTTCAAGCATGTTTGGTGCTCCCTTACTAATAATAAGTTTATACTCAACAGTATTAGTGGATACAAAATTGAGTTCAAACCAGGCGTAGAACCGCCAGTTCAGCACATGCCCCAAAGGGTATTCCTTCCCTCAGCAGTTGAGAAGGTAGAAGGACAAGCTGAACTTGATCGGCTCGTGGCCAAAGGCATCATAGAAATGACCACACACGAGCCGCAAGAATTTGTATCAAATATTTTTCTCAAATCCAAAAAAGATGGTGGATGTCGCATTATTATTGATCTGACGTCACTTAATCAGTCTGTTGAGTATCAACATTTCAAAATGGAGACATTTGTCACTGCCAGACAACTGATCTCCAAGGGATACTACATGGCAATCATAGATATCAAAGATGCTTACTATTTGGTACCCATTCATAAAGATTATTATAAATATCTGAAATTTATCTGGATGGGCCAGCTATGGCAGTACCGAGCCTTGCCCAATGGGTTAACGACAGCTCCCAGACTATTTACGAAAATTCTTAAAGTGGCCATGAGGAAATTGAGAGAACTAAAACATTTAGTCGTGGCCTATCTGGACGATGTTCTCATCTTAGGGAGAACAAGGGAACAAGCTGTCGCAGGAGTTTTAGCCACTAAGCAACTCCTTGAAGCTTTGGGATTCATCCTTCACCCAGATAAATCAATATTGGAGCCTACTACTAACATGGACTACCTAGGCTTCACTATTGACACTATTCATATGACTGTCACTCTGCCCAGAGACAAAAAAGTCTCACTCATCGAAGCTTGTAACCATTTGATTGCTACACCGCAACCTAGGATACGGCATGTAGCCAGAGTTATTGGCTCTATAGTAGCAGCATTCCCGGCTGCCCAACATGGGCCCTTGCATTATCAAAATTTACAAAGAGCAAGGACTCATGCATTACGTCTTAATAGGGGACATTGTGACCGCAAAATGGAATTACCCACTGAAGCCAAATCAGAACTTCAGTGGTGGGTTGATAATATCTGGCACAGTCACAGTCCTATCGCCGTAACCAATCCTAACATAATCATTACAACGGATGCCAGTGCTTTAGGCTGGGGAGCTACTAACTCCATAGACAGCACGGGTGGCAGATGGACTAACTCAGAGGCATCGCTACTACAATCACTGGGCATTAACTTTTTGGAAATGCTCGCGGCCTTTTATGGGCTAAAAGCATATGCATCTGATATGCGGCACGTGCATGTTAGAATTATGATCGACAACACTACGGCGGTATCTTATATCCAGCACATGGGTGGCATAAAATCAGTATCATGCGACAAATTAACTGCTATTATCTGGCAATGGTGTGTCGAGAGACATATTTGGCTATCAGCTGCCTATTTACCAGGCAAGCTAAATTTAGTGGCGGACACCAGGTCACGAAAATTCAATGACAACATCGAATGGATGTTGGACCCAAAATTATTTGCTAAAATTGTCAAGCAATATGGTACGCCAGATATAGATTTGTTTGCGTCTAGGTTAAATCACCAACTACCCATGTATGTGGCTTGGGAACCAGACCCAGAGGCAGCAGCGGTAGATGCCTTCACGCTGGATTGGGGGAAATTTCTTTTTCTATGCTTTCCCTCCCTTCTGCCTCATCAGTCGGGTACTCCAGAAAATTCAGGCAGACTCAGCCTCTGGCATTCTGGTCGTACCCGACTGGCCTACCCAACCATGGTTCCCAATGTTCCACGACATGGTGGTAGAGACACCTATGGTCCTTCATAACCACCCCCAATTATTGACTCACCCGGTAACTGGCATTAGCCATCCATGCCACCAAAAATTGAACCTCCTGGTTTCCAGATTTTGAACAGACCTTACCGGGGATTGGGGTTATCAGAGAGAACAATCACCACCATGTCGGCATCCCTGCGAGTTTCCACCAAAAAGCAGTACCTGACCTACATCAGGAAATGGGAACAGTACTGTCTGGAAGCAGGGACATCCTACAAGACGGCTTCGATCTCGGATGTGCTGGAGTTCCTGGCCCACCTGCACCACGACCTCAAGATGAGCTACAGTGCCATCAATACAGCTCGGAGCGCCCTGTCCGCATACCTCATGCCCATAGGACAGCATAGTGTCGGATCCCACCCTCTGGTCATCAAACTCCTTAAGGGGATCTTTAACACCAAACCCCCTTCATCTAGATACACCCATATGTGGGATGTGAGTGTAGTTCTAACACACCTTCGAGGTTGGCCTCCGGTGGGATCCCTGAGCCTGGAACAGTCCACTTATAAGACCCTTATGCTAATGGCGCTTGTCTCGGCTCAGAGGGTTCAGTCGCTGCATCAGCTAAATCTGAACTACATGGTGACCACCCCAGATACCATTACTTTCACCATGCCGGGGTTGGTAAAACAAAGTAGACCAGGTACATCCAACTCCCCGTAGATCTTCCGGGCATACCCTCCAGAACCCAGGCTGTGTGTGGTGACCCACCTTCATCATTATTTAGACACTACCCAAACACTTAGAGGGGGAGAGAAAGCCTTATGGGTTAGCCACAAAAAGCCTTTTGGACGGGTTACCAGCCAGACTTTATCCAGATGGTTGAAACAGGTCCTCAACATGGCAGGGATTAACACAGATGTTTTTAAATCCCATTCAACCAGGGCAGCGTCCACCTCAGCGGCGGATAGGATGCAGGTTCCCCTAGACCACATCCTCAGAGCAGCGGGATGGTCAAGGGAATCGACATTCCAAAGATTCTACAGAAAACCGCTGATGGAACCGGACGTCTTTGCGGAAAGCATTTTAGAAACCGCAAAGTTATGATTTAAAGCCCAGGGGAGCTATTTTTTGTTATAGTTAATAAACATTTCTTTTATAACTAAACAAACTTGTTGGTCTTTAGATACCACTTCCTCCCTCGATGATCTTTCGGCAGTGAGTGATATAACTGTTACACGGTTTGAAATCACAGACCTTTGAAGTCTTCACGTAGTCACTCACGTGACTCCGAAGTAAAATAGTAAGATTAAACGAGTACTTACCAGTACGAAGTTTGATCTGTATTTTATGAGGAGTTACGATGAGGGATTACGTGCCCTCCGCTCCCACCCTCATTATATAGATCAAATTCGGACTAATGTCTCGTTGGTCTTTACTATCTTTACTTCAACTAGTGTCTATCTGTGATTCCACACCGCTGCTTGGAAGTATGCCGCGCCTGCGCGCTGGGTGGGTTCTTCACGTAATCCCTCATCGTAACTCCTCATAAAATACAGATCAAACTTCGTACTGGTAAGTACTCGTTTAATCTTACTATTCTCTGCCACAGAAGGCAGTGGAGGCCAATTCACAGGATGTTTTCAAGAGACAATTAGCTGAGATAATCAAGGGATATGAGGAAAAAGCAGGAACAGGCAGGGCCGGATTTACCTATAAACTAAACAAGCTTAAGCTTAGAGCCTCGAGATCTAAGGGGGGGGCCTACTCACCTCGCTGCCTCACCGGACCCGTCGAACCTTGCCGCCCCTCCGGGACCTCCTACTCTTTGCACGCTGACCCTTGCCACTCCACGGCCCTCCAGAAGCCCGCAGCTGTCGCCAAACTTGCAGCCTGGACTTAGCACCGGGCCTGAAGTTTCCACACTGCAGACTCCCACTCCCCTGGGTTTGACTGCGCTGGGTCCTAGTGCTCTTCCACCTTACCCTGATAACCTCAGTGGCTGCTCCACTGGATCTTCCCCATCCCCCTCAAACCATGTGACCCCAGCACATGATCATATTGAATGGCGGTGCTGGCTTGAAGAGCCGAATGGCCTACTGCACCGAATGGCCTACTACAGTGTGGAAACAGGCCCTTCAGCCCAACTTGCCCACAACGGCCAACATGCCCCATCTACACTAGTCCCACATGCCAGCGCTTGGTCCATCTCCCTCAAAACCTCATTATTGTTTAAAGATTGGGATATTCCCTGCCTTAACTAACTCCTCTGGCAGCTTGTTCCATACACCCACCACCCTTTATGTGAAAAGGTTAAACCTCAGATTCCTATTAAATCGTTTCCCCTTCACCTTGAACCTATGTCCTCCAGTCCTCAATTCACCATCTCTGGGCAAGAGACTCTGTGCATCTACTCAATCTATTCCTCTCATGATTTGATACATCTCTATAAGTTTTATCCTTAAAAATATAAATTAACTTGGCCTCCATAGCCTTCTGTGGAAATGAATTCCACAGATTCACGATCCTCTGACTAAAGAAATTCCTCTCCTAAAGGAACGTCCTTTAATTCTAACGCTGTGCCGTCTTCCACCAATGGAAACATTCTCTCCATATCCACTTTATCCAGGCCTTTCTCTATTTAGTAAGCAAGACACAACATGTCTGAATGGGTGCCCAAGCTTCCAGTGTGGGCTCTGAGGATCGAGTTAAACGGGAGTGAGGTCACTGACCTCTCCAGCACCGATGGCAGTCCGAACAGGGACCAACAGCAGCAGGAAACCAGGACCGTTACCGGAGGAGGCTTAGAACAGAAAGGTCAGTATGAGAATGGGAAGGGGAGTTAAAATGTTTGGCGATCGGGAGATACTGATCTCTTCCGTCCTGGTCCTCCTCCACTGTCACAGGTAGGCCAAATGCAAATTGGAGGAACAGCACCTCATATTTCACTTTGGCAGCTTACAGCATGAACGTTGAATTCTCTCACTTCAAGTAGCCCTTGCATTCCCTCTCTCATCGTCCAATTCCACCCTAGTCGTTATTCTAGTTTCACTATCGTCCTGATGAGTTTCACTGTTTGTATAACTCGTTATTACCTTCTCCGCAGCCAACAATGGACCATTGTGGGCTTCACCTTTTCTCGATCATCATTGCTGGCTTTGATTTGTCCTTTTCATACCTTTGTATCTTTTCATATCTCAAGTTTCCCTCTCCCTTGACTCCCAGGCTAAAGAAGGGTCTTGAGCCGAAACGTCACCTATTCTCCAGAGATACTGCCTGACCAGTGGAGTCTACAATTTGTGTCTATTTATGGTGTAGGCCAGCACCAGCAGTTCCTAAACATAATCTTCGTGACCCCAAAGAAGGGTTCTGAGCTAAAACATCACCTATCTATGTTCTCCAGAGATGCTGCCTGACCCGCTGGGTTACTACATCACTTTGTCCTTTTCTGTAGACCATCATCTGCAGTTCCTTGTTTCTGTTGCATAGATTATCAGCCATTGGATTCCAACCCTGTTCCTTTGAGCTGGATTGGACTTGATTCATGATCGGACTTGATTATAGGCTTGTATTCACTGGAGTTTAGAAGGATGAGGGGATATCTTATAGAAACATATAAAATTATAAAAGGACTGGACAAGCTATATACAGGAAAATGTTCCCAATGTTGGGCGATCCCAGAATTAGGGGTCACAGTGTTAGAGAATAAAGGGGAGGCCATTTAAGACTGAGGTGAGAGAAAAAACTTTTTCACCCAGAGAGTTGTGAACTTGTGGAATTCCCTGCCACAGAGGGCAGTGGAGGCCTAATCACTGGATGGATTTAAGAGAGAGTTAGATTGAGCTCTAGGGGCAAGTGGAATCATGGGATATGGGGAGAAGGCAGGCACGGGTTATTGAATGGGGAAGATCAGCCATGATCACAATGAATGGCGGTGCTGGCTCGTAGGGCCAAGTGGCCTCCTCCTGCACCTATTTTCTATGTTTCTATGTTTCTATCGTTGTAATTATCTGCCTATTTCACCACACTGTGTTTCCTCTGGAGATTACTGTAACTGACTGCACTATTTACAGCAATTTTGATTAGAATGTTCTGAGAAATCACGTGATATTTTCTCTTGCATAGAGGGACTAACAACCAGACGCTGGTATTGAGGCCTGTAAACATTTTATTTCATTGTATGAAGCATTTATTTGTTTGATTACTGAACACGTACAAAATAAAGCAGGGAATGAGATTACTTGGTTCTGGAAGAGATGTGTAACTTCTAACTGGGGCTACACTTCATTTAGTTGTATCCTTGTGTTTTGTTTTCCCTTATTGGGCTGGAATTAGAAAAGGGAAACAAGGATTGAGAAAGGCTAAAGGATGCAAGATGAATTAACAAAAAAAAAAATTGGGGGCTTCATTAACCGATTAACAAAGGTAGAAACATGCTGTCCCAGGTCAGCTGGCGGTATTGTGCCTTATTCTGGGCTCCATAAAGTGTACGGGGAAGATGTTGAGTTTAGAGGTACAGCACGGGAAATGGGCCCCTTTGCCCACCGACCAGCGATCCCCGCACATTAACACTATCCTACACACACTTAGGACAATTTTACATTTACACCAAGCCAATGATCCTACAAATCTGTAGGTGTGTAGGTCTTTGGGATGTTGGAGGAAATTGAAGATTTCAGAGAAAATCCACACAAGTCACAGACTATACAGACAGCACCTATATTCAGGATCAATTCCGGGTCTCTGGCACTTTCAGGCAGCAACTTTATGGCCAATGTACTGCCCCATAGTCTTGAACTGAATTAAAACATACAGTAGCTGTAAAGGGGGACATAGCGTCACTTGGAGATTTAAAACTGAAAATGGATATTTTCATTTTTTTAGTTACCAAAGTTATCAACGTATAATTTTTTGTGTGTTGTAAAACAAAATATAGTGGCACAGCTGTGAGACTTGCTGCCTCACACGCCAGAGATCTGTGTTCAATCCTGTCCTCGGGCACTGTCTGTGTTGAATTTGCACATTCTCCCTGCAAGTGTGTGGGTTTCCTCCCATATCCCAAAGATGCATTGGCTATGTAGGTTGACTTGTCTGTAAAATTGCCCCCAATATGTAGAGAGTGGGTGAGGAAAGTGGGTTAACAGAATATGTGTGAATGGGTAGACAAAAATGCTGGAGATACTCAGCAGATGAGGCAGCATCTATGGAGCGAAGGAAATAGGCGATGTTTCGGGTCGGGACCCTTCTTCAGACTGATGTGAGGGTGGGGGGGGGGGGGGGGGGGGGGGGGGGGAAGAAGAAAGGAAGAGGGGGAGCCAGTGGGCTGAGGGAGAGCTGGGAAGGGGGGAGGAGAAAGCAGGGATTACCTGAAATTGAAGAGATCAATGCACATACCGCTGGGTTGTAAACTGTCCAAGCAAAAAATGAGGTGCTACTCGTCCAATTTACAGTGGGCCTCACTCTGGCCATGGAGGAGGCCCAGGACAGAAAGGTCGGATTCAGAATGGGAGGGGGAGTTGAAGTGCTGAACTACCGGGAGATCAGGTTGGTTATTGCGAACTGAGTGAAGCGAACGCCAAGCCTGCGCTTGGTCTCACCGAGGTTGATCATACGCTGAATAATCCAACCACATTTTTGTTTGGAAAGAAATAGTAGAAATTGCATTCATTGCAATGTGTAAAAAGAGTTGAGATACTGTATTATAATTTTGCTGCATGTTATTGTGGGATATATCATGTCTTGA
Source organism: Leucoraja erinaceus (assembly GCF_028641065.1). Classification (NCBI taxonomy): domain Eukaryota; kingdom Metazoa; phylum Chordata; class Chondrichthyes; order Rajiformes; family Rajidae; genus Leucoraja; species Leucoraja erinaceus. The sequence goes on from NW_026576243.1 coordinate 96,558, forward strand.
TTGGTGAATATGTTTAGCTTGTGACTTTATTTGAAGCAGAAATAATATGTGAATGCTTCATTGAGCATAATTCCGACTGGTAACTACATGCAAGCCGTCTTAAATGACCACCTAAACTGTCATTTGGCAACTTAAAAAACTGCCAAGGTTGCCCGGCTGTCAACAGAGAAAAAAAATTAAGTGAGAGCCCTGCAAGGTGTATAATATTTTTGACTGTCATAGGCCTTTCTTACATATGCTGTCCACAACGCACTGTATTCTTTAAACAACCCTTCAGTAATTTTCCTTGCCCTCCATTTCAGAATAATAGTGTTTTAAGCCAATAACTCGACACTAGCACTGGCAATAAATAAATAAATGAAGCGCAGCTTTCCAACCCCTTATCTCATTGGCCACGCTCGGCTGCAAATCGGTGTCAATCTGGTGGACCATCTTCCTCTAGTCGTGGGGGTGGGGTATTGGGAGGGGCCTCACAAGTGGAACAGCTTAGGGCCTCTCTTCATCTAAATCCGGCCCTGCTCTCTGTTGCCTCTTCATTACCTTTCCCTCACTGATCCTGCCTGATGGAAACACACATGTTGTTCTGCCTCCCTGTTTTCAGATATCCTGATCAATACTCAAGAGAGAGTAGACACAAAAAACTGGAGTAACTCAGCGGGACAGGCAGCATCGCTGGAGAGAAGGAACGGGTGTCGTTTCGGGTTCTTCAGACTGAGAGTTAGCCGGAAAGGGAAACGAGAGAGATAGATGGTGATGTAGTGAGATATAGAACAATGAATGAAAGATATGCAAAAAACTGTGATAAAGGAAACAGGCCATTGTTGACTGTTTGTTGGATGAGAACGAGAAGCTGGTGCAATTTGGGTGGGGGGGGGGGGGTGTGTGTGTGGAGAGAGAGGAAATGCAGGGGTTGCGTGAATTTAGAGAAGTTAGAGAAATGAAGTTAGAGAAACCCAAGCAAAATATGAAATGTTCTTCCAATTTGCTTTTAGCCTCACTATAAAAATGGAGGAAGCCTTGGACAGAAATGTCAATGTGGGAATGGGAAGGAGAATTAAAGTGTTTAGCAACTGGGAGATCAGTTAGGTCCAGGCAGACTGAACGAAGGTGTTCAATGAAACGATCGCCCAGTCTGCATATGGTCTTGCCGATGTATAAGAGTCCACTTCTTGAACAGCGGATACAACAGATCAGTGTGGAGGAGGTGCAAGTGAATCTCTGCATCACCTGAAAGGACCATTGAGGTCCCTGGACAGATTCGAGAGAGGAGGTACAGGGACAGGTGTTGCATCTACTGCATTGCAGGGGAAGGTACCTGGGGAGGGGTTGTTTTCGGTGGGAAGGGATGAGTTAACCAGGGAATTATGGGGGTAACGGTCTCTGTGGAAGGCGGAAAGGGGTGGATATGGGAAGATGTGACTAGTCCTCCCTAAATAGAGAATGTTCATTCTCCTTGATTTGTAGCTTCCGGTGACTCTTCTAAATTCTCCAAGAACAAGAACCTGATTTCCCAACAAATCGTCAAAGTTTACACACACACACACACATTAATTAATCCGTGCATCTATAACTTTTAATAAAAAAATGTGTTTCTATTGCAATAAACCATATATTAATTGCAATACAATGTCAACTAGGCATACATGCTTTAAAATGCTGAAGCAATAATGCAGTATCATCTGAGACAATAATCCATTGGAAAGTTACAGATTACTGCTAAAAGAATTGCATAAATAATAAAAAACTTGCAGTGGGAATATTGATAGATTTTAAAAAAGCATTTGATACCGTAAATCACAACATTTTACTCATGAAACTGGATAGGTATGGCATCAGAGGGGTTGGATTGGATTGGGTGAGAAGCTATTTAAGAAACAGGCAACAATTTGTAGAAATAGGTGAACATAAATCAACTTACATGAACATAACTTGTGGAGTACCTCAAGGGTCTGTGTTAGGTCCAAAGCTTTTCATAATGTACATTAACGACATATGCAAAGTATCAAATATACTGAAATTAATTATATTTGACGATGATATGAATATTTTTTGTTCCGGTGGCAATTTGAAGCAGATTTGGGAAGTCATCACATCAGAAATGAATAAATTAAAACAGTGGTTTGATGTCAACAAATTGTCTCTAAATTTAAGCAAAACAAAGATTATGCTATTTGGAAAACATAAAAGTACAATTGAAAATAGATAACATAAGTATAGAAAGAGTATATGAAAATAAATTTCTTGGTGTGATCTTAGACCACAAAATCGGCTGGAAACCACATATAAACCACGTCAAAGCAAAACTGGCAAAGTCTATAGCAATATTGGGAAAATCAGGACACATTCTGGACCACAAATCATTACATACTTTGTATAATACACTCATATTGCCATATCTGAGTTACTGTGTGGAGATATGGGGTAACACCTACAAAACCAACCTACAGCCGTTATGCACATTACAAAAAAGAGCAATAAGAATTATCAATAACATTGGATATCTTGAACATACCAATTTATTATTCTTAAAGACACATACACTGAAGTTCACCGATCTGGTTAAATTTAAGACTGCGCAAATCATGTACAAAGCAAGAAATAATTTACTTCCAAGAAATATACAAAAACTGTTTATGGAAAGACAGGGTGGGTATAATTTGAGAGGGGAACATAATTAAAAAAAAACTCAATGTCAGAACAGCTCTTAAAAGTATGTGCATAGCAATCTGTGGTGTGAATTTGTGGAATGGTCTGGAACAGGAGATAAAACTTAGCACAAACATAATTCACTTTAAAAAGATGTACAAAAACACTTGTTTAAAAGGATATTGGGATGAGGAAAGGTGATTGTGAGTGAGATATTTGTTATGCTGATTGTATTGGGAAGGGTGATTATAGAGAGATGGGTTATATATATGACTAAGATACTGTATAGTATATGAGGGTTTTTTTTCTTTTCTTTTTTGTATGGCTTTGTAAATATTTGATTAGTGTATAAATGTAAATAATTTGGTGTACATATAGCTGCTAAATTTATATAAGATAATTAGAAACAGTTGAATAATGGGTTGGAATGAATAAGCTTTGGCTTCTTCCTGCTCATTTTCGGACACATACGATTTCATTTATTTATAGATATTGTTTATGACACTTTATAAATATTTTTGTTTTGTTTTTTGTATGCTGTTTCACACTTGCTTTTTATTATTTTATTCTGTTCGAAATAAATAATTAAAGTAAATAAATAACTAAATAAATGTTTAAGAAGGAACTGCAGATGCTGGAAAATCGAAGGTAGACAAAAATGCTGGAAAAACTCAGTGGGTGAGGCAGGATTTATGGAGCGGAGGAAATAGGCGACGTTTCGGGTCGAGATTCGTCTTCAGACAACCGAAACGTCACCTATTTTCTTCGCTCCATAGATGCTGCCACACCCGCTGAGTTTCTGCAGCATTTTTGTCTACTTCTGAAAGAATAATGCATAGAGCACAAAGTGCTGGAGTAACTCAGCAGGTCAAGCAGCATTTCTGTAGGATGTGGACAAGTGACGTTTCAAAATCGGGTAGGAGAAAGCTGATGAGATGGGGCAGGACAAGGCCTGTCAAGTATCCTCACCTCCCACCCCCCCCCCAACTTTCTCTCCCCTACTACATTAGTGTGAAGAAGGATCCCAACCTGAAACATCACCTATCCATGTCTTCCAGAGATGCTACCTGACCCGTTGAATTACTTCAACACTTTGTTCTACGCAAAAATACAGCTTCTACAATTCTTTAAAGGTATCAAAGGTCTTTATTGTCGCATGTACCAATTAAGGTGGAGTGATATGCAACTTGCCATACAGTCCTGCTGAAAAAAAGCACCAAGACACACAACTACATCAAAGTCAACACAAACATCCGCCACGGCAGATTCCACATTCCTCACTGTGATGGAAGGCAAAAATGGTCCAATCTTCCTCCTCTTTATTCTCCCGCGGTCGAAGCTCCTGAGGCTTGGAGTTCCGCGGGCTCCGTTATGTTAAGTCCGCAAGCATCCATGGTCGATCCCTGGTAAAGGGATCGCGGGCTACGAGATGTTAAAATCCCGAAGGCGACCACGGTCACATATGATGAGCATGTGGCGGCACTGGCCTCTACTCGCTGTAGATTAGAAGGATGAGTGGGGACCTCATTGAAACTTACTGAATCAGTGAAAGGCCTGGATAGAGTGGATGTGGAGAGGATGTTTCCCCTAGTGGAAGAGTCTAGGATCAGATGCAAAAACGTCAGAATAAAAGACGACTAGGAAGAATGTTGTTAGTCAGAGGATAGTCAGTGAATCTGTGGCATTCATTGCCAAGTCAATGGACATTTTTAAAGTGTAGATTTGTACTCTTGGCTGATCTATCTCTCCCTCCCAAACCCATTCTCGTGCCTTCTCCCCATAACTCCCGACACCCATACTAAACAAGAATCCATCTATTTCTGCCTTAAAAAATATCCATTGACTTGGCCTCCACAGACGTCTGTGGCAAAGACTTCCACAGATTCACCACCCTTTGACGAAATAAATTCTTCCTCATCTCCTTAAAAGAACATCCTTTAATTCTGAGGCTGTGACCTCTGATCCTGGACTCCCCCACTAATGGAAACATCCTCACCACATCCACTCTATCCAGGCCTTTCACCATTCGGTAAGTTCCAATGAGGTCACTATGGGCACTTGGGGGAGGGGGAAGGATGAGGAATTAGACCGAGGATTTGTCTATCGGTTGAGTGAAACGCAGTGGAAAACAGCTGGAATGTTTCTCGGTTACTTCTTGGAAGAGAATCAATTCATCACTTTGATATTTTTTTATTTTACTAATCTCCAGAACTTTTCCCTCCTGCCGCACCTTCCTTCGAATACTTTGGTAGCAGCATCTTGTTGGTGATTATTTCTCTGATCTCTGCCTGCTTCTTCACAGCGGTGAGTGCCTGAATTCGCTCAATGAAGCCGGGCTTCCCCTCATCTTTCTCAGCCTGAATCAGGAGGTCAATGTAAGCCGGGGTGGACAACGGGTTTGGTCTCAGGGCTATTTCTTCACGTCGTCTAATGCCCTGGGATAATTCTTGAATCAGCTCCAGAACTGTGTTCCCCACCTCAGCAAACTCCTGCTCAAGTGACTCCCTAACCTTCTGCAGGCTCATCTTCTCACCTTTGTATTTCTTCTCATACTTTTTCTTCAGTTCGTTGTACGTCCTCTTCTCCTTTTTTGTTACACAGACATACCTGTACTTTTCCCTTCGGTGTTTTCGTGAGGCACACTTCCCCGGACAGACTTTACAATTTCCCCACCAGTCCATTGACGTACACCAGTATTTGTAAATATAACCTGCATACATACAGGGGTCGTGACAACTGTATTCACAAACTGTACAGTTGTTTACTAATGGAGCATCGCTGCCAAGTTTCCTCTTTTCTTTAACAATCACATCAACCTCGTACTCAAAGTCTTTATTTTCTTCCAGGTTGGACTGGTTTTGGTCCAGAACTTGTTGGGTTTTTTTGAGCTCCTCTAATTTGGTCAGCCCTGCTTGGATCAGAGTCTGTAACCCGGCCACTATAGACTCCAGCTGGCTACGTTCATTCAGAACCTCTCTGGTCAGGAGCAGGCTCCTCGCCTGCATCGTGCTCAGAGCTGTGAAGAACTTTTTCATACTGTTTGTCCCCATCTTCCAGAACATCAGGTTAAAGTCATTATCTTCTTCCCCGCTGTTAGATCTCCCCTCGACGCCAGAGGTCGGACGCTGGGCATAAATGGCAGAATTGTTAAACTTGAAGTGTACTGGCAATCCCTTTTTGTCTTTGGGGCAGGGTACCTTGTCGGCTATCAGGGCCTCCAGAACTGGGGAGCGCTGCCCGTCTGCGAACGTCACCATTATCTGAATGTTCTCCGCGATATCTTTGCCAAAAATGGAAAGGATGGAATCGAAGACATATTTCTGTGTCTGGGTCAGGCGAGCCAAGGATGCTTGGACGACGAAACAGACCGCGTCGATCTGATCAACGCCCTGTGGGGAAGTGAAGAACTCGCGGATTTGCTCAGTGATCTGTCGATCCCGGCTGATGCCCCTGGTGTCCCCGAACCCTGGCGTGTCGATAATAGTCAGAGAGCAGTCGATGTTAAACCCTGCCTGGTGGTGGAGATGGTAGGCAGTGATGGAGGAAGTCTGGCTCTCAGCCTGGGATTTTCCCGTCTCCTCCTGTATTAACTGGTATCTGAAGTTGTCCCGCCACTCCACGCCCAAGATGTAGTTGATCATCCCGTTGATGAGGGTTGTCTTTCCTGATCCAGTTGCCCCCAGCAACATAATTGTCTTCATCTTGTGCATAGTGGTGGGCTTTCCTAAGGAGCATTTCACAAGCTGCTTGGACTGATTAAACACCTCCCTCTCTAGGTTGAGCTTGTAAATGGAAGGGTTTCCTTTGGTTATTAATTGAGCTTGTTCAAGAAGTTTCAGGGCAATTCTCTTTGGTCTGTGTGAACTATCATGTCTGTCTTTTGTCTGAACCTGCTCCCATGATCTGTCCAATGCAATAGACTTGAACAAAGATTCTTCCTTGTATTCATTCCTGTATTGAAATACGTCGGCTCCAATCTGACTTGATCCGTCATCGGACAGTGTTGGGTTGGGTGAACGATCCTGGAAGACCGGTTTACCAGGAGGACTTGTCGGCCGGGTGGAGACCATGTAGATTTCACTGGCCTTGCTGACCCCTACCTTGGTCATTGCTCTGTATCGGATGTGATATTCCTGGTGTGACTCCAACCCAGATATCGTGAAGGAGTGGGATGCGTCAGGTGTATCTAGTATTGTCCATTTCTCCTGCTGGCTACCTCGATACTCTACCTTGTAGCCCACAATCTCATCAGAACCACATGTGGGTGGCTCTAACTGCAGCATCACACTGTCGTGTGTTGTCCCACTCGCTGTTGGTCTCTCAGGCTGAGACGGGGGTTCAAAGCAGCGGCTCCTCACCATCACACCTCCGTACAGGTAAATAGACGCACCCACGTTACTGTCATCCTGTGCGGATCCAACAAGGAATTTTACTTTCTCGTCCCCACTGTTGGCTGTGGCAAAATCCAGGAACATGCCCGATCGTTCCTTCATCTTCTCGGGTATGGACGATAAGTGAAACCAGCGCTCGCTGTGTTGTGTTGTTTTGGCTCCGGCAGCAGGAGGTGGCATCTGCATTTTCACTGCTGTGAGAGATCGGAGGTAATTGATTGCCTCCGTCAGGTAGAAATCCTCCTGATGCAGTGTTGTGAATGTGAAACAGACCTCGTAGTCTGTTACTGGACCCATCAACACTTTATGCAACTCTCTCCTTGATTTCACAACAGGTATGTCTTTCATTATCCTGAGGCAAAATCCCACAACCATCATCTCCCATTCCTTGTCATCCAGCCATGTGGTCAGTGATTGGTGTTTAAATGGTGACTGCTCCCTGTTCTTCAGTATGTCCGTCAGCAACCCTTCCTCCTTCCTGCCGCCCCGAATGGACGGCAAAACTCTGGCTAAGGTCCCTTGGAAAACCAGTTTGTACTTCGGACACATCTCTCGGAATTGAAGTATCCTGTCCCCGATCTCAGGAAACTGAACTGCGACACTGTCTTTCATCAGGTCATTGCACCTCATCGCGGCCTCACTGAGCTGTTCCAGGACACACTGGCAGCGATTGACCAGTCCCACGCTGATCTCCCTCACCAACTGAGCAGCTTTGGTGTCCAGTTTATTGAGAGGATAGAGCCAGACTGTGACAGGCACTGAATGTTCTCCACCTGAGCCCAGCAGGTGTGGGAGTGTTGCGTAGATATTGATGGCATCTCTGTAGGTGGTGGGATTGTTCTTCAGTGAGAAGTCCCCGTAAAAGGTGTAGCTAAGCTTCTCGGCTTGAGAGCTCTGTTCTTCTGTCATTTCTAGGGAGGCCTTTCCCTCGATCGCAATCTTAGGGAGACGTTTAATCATCACCTCCATGTTGCCCTGAATATTCTGTATGTTCTCTGCTGAAGAAGCCACTTGATCAAACACAAAGAAGGCCTGGGCCCCATACAGCACTGCTGTAATGACATGGGTGGCTGAGCCCTCATCAAACACACTCGGGTAGGTAATATTCTGTCTCCCTAAGTGACTCATTGTCAGTTGTTCAAACTTGGTTGTTGCTTTGTAGTGAAGGGTAACTCGTGCTTGTTGCTTTGATTCCTTCGTGTCTCTGAGATATTTTGCCGACCCTTTCACCTCCACTAACCCAGCCAGGATACTCGCCTTCAGTGACCCTGACACATTGAGGGCATTGGCTTTCTTCTCCATGGAGTCTGACGCAATGATGTGAAACTCAGTGCTGGGCTGATCACGACAGTCAAGGTTGCTCTGCAGTGTCTGCAAGTCCCACAAGGTGATGCCTACAGGATAAATAAGCGATCAAAACTGTTAATGTTGTGAAAATTACGCAAAGTGAATAATATTCCTTCAGTAGATTCAATCTCTGTACAGGATGTGTCTTGGGCTGAAAGTAAAACACTCTACACTCACTGGACTGACCACATGAGTAATATGTGCGGCTTGGTGGCACAGCGGTAGAGTAGCTGCCTTACAGCGCTTACACTGCCAGAGACCCGGGTTCGATCCTGACTACGGGTGCTGTCTGTGCAGAGTTTGTACGTTCTTTGTTTCCTCCGAGATCTTCAGTTCTCTCCTAGATCTTCTGTTTCCACCCGCACTACAAAGACGTGCAGGTTTGTAGGTTAATTGGCTTGGTATCAATGTAACATTGCCCCTAGTGTGTGTAGGATAGTGTTAATGTGCGGGGATTGCTGGTTGGTGCGGACTTTGTGCGCCAAAGGGCCTGTTTCTACACGGTATTTCTAAAACTAAACTAAAAATACATTGAGTGTTACAGCAACTCAGTGGGTCAGGAGGCAATTCTGTAGAACATGGATAGGCGATGGTTTGGATCAACTTCAAATATTCTTCAAATATCCATGTTTAGTTTAGTTTAGAGATATGGCGCGGAAACAGGCTCTTCGGCCCATCGGGGCATCGCCAACCAGTGATCCCCGCATACTAACACTATCCTACACACACTAGGAACAATTTATAATTTTATTAAGCCAATTAACCTACAAAGTTGTACATCCTTGGAGTGTGGGAGGTGAACCGGAGATTCCGGAGAAAATTCACGCAGGTCACGGGGGAGAAAGTACAAACTCTGTACAGACAGCACCCATAGTCAGGATCGACCCTGGGTCTCTGGTGCTGTAAGGCAGCAACTCTAGCTCTGTGCCACCGTGCCGCTCAATATTCAATCCACTGTATAAACTGGACTATAACTGACAAAGGTTGTGGTCACCATTGTGAGATTGGTCACCTGAACTTATGGCCCTGCATTGACCACCACTGTATCATAGAGTGATACAGCATGTAAAGAGACTTGCCCACACTGACAAACATGTGCCAATTACACTAGACCCACCTGTCTGCGTTTGGCCCATACTCCTCCAAACCTGTCTATGTACTCATTTAACTGTTTCTTAACCATTGGGATAGTCCCTGCCTCAACTATCTCCTCTGGTAGCTTGATCCATACACCCACCACCCTTTGTACCCCTCAGATTCCTATTAAATCTGTTCCCCTTCACCTTAAACCTATGTCCCCTTGTCGTCGATTACCCAACTCTGGGCAAGAGACCCTGACAAAATCCTTCATAAGTTGAAATTCATTGAGTGGAAGGTATATGTGAATCCTACCACAACCAGAGAGCAGTCCTGAACCACTATCTACCTCGTTGTGACCCTTGGACTACCCTTGATCGGACTTTGCTGGCTTCACCTTGCACTATACGTTATTCCCTTATCATGTCTTTCGATTCACCTACTCTGGGCTCATGTGACTTCATGTTTTTTTGGGAAGACTTTCCAGTACCTGGGATCAGAGCATCTGATCGGCAGTCGTACAGCATTCCCAACTGGAAAGGCCGGCCCAGAGTGGCCAGTTGCAAGCACTCACTCATCACTGAACCGGAAGTGGACAATCAACAAAATCCAGTGATCTGAAATAGAACGAGGAATAAAATATGAAAATGAATCCACTCGACGTACGGCTTTTTGAACATGTGACCAAAAATGTTTTTAGAGATAGTGTGGAAACAAGCCACCGAGCCCGTGCCGTCCACGATCCCCGCACACTAACACTATCCTACACACGCTAGGGTCAATATACATTTATACCAATCCAATTAACCTATAAACCTGTACATCTTTGGAGCGTGGGAGGAAACCGTAAATCTTGGAGAAAACCCACGGGGAGAACGTATAAACTCCGTACAGACAGCACCCGTGGTCAGGATCTAACCCGGGTCTCTGACGCAGTGAGTCAGCAACTATACCGCTGCGCCAGTGTTTATGTAGAGGCAGGGTTCGAAATGAACGGTTGCCCGGGTCCCACTGACCACTCAAAGCGCCGCCAGGCAACCTAAACACCGAGTCATTTTGCCCGGCTTGGCAACCAGATACTGGTTTGTAACGAAGATAGACACTGTATTGCGTGGGAAAGATATTAGGTGCGGGGTGAGGAAGGGTCGGAGCAAATGACGGGCCCCGAACAGCGGCTCCATCTCATCCACCTCCTGCCCGCTGCTGCTTGCAAATCCGCTAACGACGCTTTCAATACAAACCCTCCCGCACGCCGAGGCCGGGAGGGAGGGGAAGGCAAGGCAAGGCAAGGCAAGGCAACTTTATTTATATAGCACATTTCATACACGAGGCAGACTCAAAGTGCTTCACATAAAAACATGTCATACAATAAAATGAAATAATAAAATGAAATAAAATAGAACTAAAAGAAAAGAAAAGCAAAATTAAAAATGCATTATAAAAAGTGCAAAAGTTAAAAGTGCAATGTAGTTAAGATTTAGCTGAAAGCTAAAGTAAACATAAAAGTTTTCAGTCTTGTTTTAAAAGTGGTTTTAAAACAACACAACAACAAGAAATTTTGGCACATCCAGTCTTTGACTTGCTCAATGCACTGGCACAGCAGATCTATGGGGCGATAGTCATTTGGTGATAGCGCTACATAGATTTGAATGTCATCGGCATAGCAGTGGTGGTCAATATTATTATTTCGCATGATTTGCCCTAGTGGAAGCATGTAGATGTTGAATAAAGAGGGCCCTAAGATCGAACGTTGCGGGACTCCACAAGTTGGTTGGTTCTGATACAAAGTCGCCAATGGAAACAAAATAGTTCCTATCTTGTAGATATGACCTGAACCAACTTAAGACTGTGCCTGAAAGCCCCACCCATTTTTCCAACCTGTCTAAAAGTATTGAGTGATCAACAGTGTCGAATGCAGCACTGAGGTCTAATAGCATTAATATTGAAACTTTGCCAGAGTCTGTGTTAAGACGGATGTAGTTTACAACTTTAATAAGGGCGGTCTCGGTGCTATGAAGAGGTCGAAATCCTGACTGGAAGTTGTCGTAGCAGCCAGCTGAAGCCAGGAAGTGATTAAGTTGCAGGAGGACAACTTTCTCAATGATTTTACTTATGAAAGATAGGTTTGATATTGGTCTATAGTTGTTAATAATAGAGGGATCTAGACTCCGCTTTTTTAAAAGAGGTTTAATAACTGCAGTTTTCAAGGCTTTTGGGAAATTGCCTGATTGAAGAGAGCCGTTAACTATTTGCAGTATGTCTATTGCTAGGCAGTCAAAAACATTCTTAAAGAAGTTGGTAGGTAAAGCATCAAGGCAGCAGGTGGATGGCCTTAGTTGTGTCACCGTTTCCACAACAGTTTTAGAGTCTACTAGACCAAGTGCAGACCTGTTGGGTCTGCTCCCCCAATGGTGTGATTCCCCCAACCCAATATTCCACCATGCACCCATCTCCTCCAATGGAACTGAAGCCGTTCTCAAAAGTAAGATTCCAGCACTGCCCTGCCTCCCTCAGCAGTGGATTTAAAAAAAAATCCAATGGCACCTCCCCTGCCTGCTGCAGCAGTGAAAAGTTCAGAGTGTTCCTGTCTTGCAACTTTGTTTCGAAGTGTGTTGGAAGCTGACATGTAAATGGAGAAGCGAGTTTATTTTTGAAATACTTGGGGGTGGGGAGGGAGAAGGATTTGATTAAAAACGTGCACTTCAACACTACGAAATGTAATGAGGAGCCGATACTTAGAAAGAAAAGTGAAATCTCTACCGAAATGGAAAAGATCTCGGAGATTGAGCGTCTGGATTGGGCGTGGCAATGAATCAGAGGAAGAAATGCAGCCGGCAGCCGTACATGCAAATGGATCCATTCCGATTGGACATCTGCGAGCATCGGCCATTCCAATTGGACATCTGCGAGTATCGGGCACGAATCAAAAGGCAGAAAGGGATCCGGACGGCAGCCGGACGGATAGCCCCAGACTTTTATAGATATACTAGACCAAGTGCAGACCCGTTGGGTCTGCTCCCCCAATGGTGTGATCCGCCAAACCAATATTCCACCATGCACCCGTCTCCTCCAATGGAACTGCAGCCGTTCCCAAAAGTAAGATTCCAGCACTGCCCTGCCTCTTTAAAAAAAAATCCAATGGCACCTCCCCTGCCTGCTGCAGCAGTGAAAAGTTCAGTGTTCATGTCTTGCAACTTTGTTTCGAAGTGTGTTGGAAGCTGACATGTAAATGGAGAAGCCTGTTTATTTTTGAAATACTTGGGGGGTGGGGAGAAGGATTTGATTAAAAACGTGTACTTCAACACGACGAAATGAAATGAGGAGCGGATACTTAGAAAGAAAAGCGAAATCTCTACCGAAATGGAAAATATCTCGGAGATTGAGCGTCTGGATTGGGCGTGGCAATGAATCAAAGGAAGAAATGCAGCCGGCAGCCGTACATGCAAATGAATCCATTCCGATTGGACATCTGCGAGCATCGGCCATTCCGATTGGACATCTGCGAGTATCGGGCACGAATCGAAAGGCAGGAAGGGCGCCGGTCGGCAGTCGGTCGGATGGCCCCAGAGTTTTATAGATATAATAGATAATAGATAGATAGATAGAAGATAGATAGATATAGATATAGATGATATTAAAGCATGTCATCATTGCCATGTTACTTTTGCCTAAACAGGGTGGTGATCCAACATTTTTATTTGAAGCGGTGATATTGATGGCACATCTGATGCCTTCAATTTTATCTGTATAAACGAATGCAAACTCATTGAATTTCTGCGTGGAATGGAGTTCTGGTGGTATTTGTGTTGGGGGGTTGGTCAGTCTGTCAACAGTTGCAAATAGGATTTTTGCCTTATTACTGTTGTTGTTAATGATATTGGAGAAAAATGTTTCTCTAGCACTTTTTAAGTCTAAATTGTAGGCACGGAAGCTCTCTTTATAGATGTCATGGTGAATATGAAGTTTTGTTTTCCGCCAGATGCGCTCAGCTTTCTGGCATTTTCTTTTCTGGGCTGTTACAAAAGCAGCTTTTCTCCAGGGTGCCTTTTGCTTACTAGAAATTGTCTTAACCGTAACAGGTGCAATGACATCGATAACTTTCACAATTTTGGAGTTAAAGTTATCTACAAGATCATCAGCAGAACATGGGTTTAGAGGTGGAAACAAGGAGATGGCATTTTTAAAGAGTACATTAGAATGTTCATTTATATACCGTTTTTTGACAGTATTTGATTTTGTCTGTATGTCGGGAATAAAAGATATATTAAAGAAAACACAGAAGTGGTCAGACAATGAAGGATCAGTCACGAAAATATCAGAAACATTGAGACCCTTTGTGATAATCAAGTCCAGAGTGTGCCCCTTACAATGAGTAGCCTCTTTCACATGTTGAGACAGTTCAAATGTGTCTAAAATAGTAAAACATTATTTTGCACCATTGTCATTCAAATCATCAGTATGAAAATTAAAATCACCAGTTATAACTAGACAGTCAAAGTCAGTGGAGATGCTAGATAATAATTCTGTAAAGTCATCGAAAAAATTAGCATAATATTTAGGAGGCCTATAAATTAGCATAATATTTAGGGGCTGTTGTCTCTCCTCAAGGTCTGTGGTCTGACTGTGGCCTGTGTGTCAGACAGTGGCAGGGGAGATGTGTGGGGGGGCTGTTGCCTCGCCTCTCTACCTGTGGTCTGACTGCGGCCTGTGTGTCAGACAGTGGCAGGGTAGATGTGTGGGGAGAGCGAGAAGAGAAGATTGTCCCTTAACAGTCTTGAGCCAAACCTGTTTGGGTGTACACCATCTGCTCTGAAAAGATATTTGCGCCCCCAAAACAAGTTAAAGTTGTCAATAAAGCTCCTTCCTCTTTCATTGCAGACTCCATGTATTCAGTGCAAGTAGCCGACTGAATGTGTTTATTCCCCTGTCAACTGCTGGTATGGGACCACTGATCCCTCTTTAAAAGTTCTGACTGTTCTTTTCGAATATCATTAAATCCTGCATGCACAATTACCTGTGGGATTTTTGGGTTTTCCAGTATAATTGTGGCTAGTTTCTGGTTGACTACACTAACCGCCACATCTGGGAAGCAGCATGTTTTGATCTTCTTACTGGTTATATCCTTTATGACTGAATCTCCTACAATCAGAGTGTCTGGTTCATCCGCTTTCTGTGTGATGGGTCCTTGTTGTCTCTGTCTGCGCCGTCTGTCCGTACGCGCCCCGGGGCTTGATGTGCCGATGGCGGACCCATGCGCAGCTCGCCTCCCTGGCGACGTGTTCATGGTCCGTCTCTGTCCGCGCCGTCTGTCCGGACGCATCTCGGGGCTCGCGGCTGCTTGCCTGCCTGGCGACGTGTTCCGTCTCCGTTTCTCATCACGTTTCTGCGGGCTGTCGTTCGTGGACTCTCGTAGTGGCAGGAACCTGTTTTTCAGTGGCAAAGTTAGCTTCGGAGACGGGCTAATCCGGCTGGTACGTGCTACTTTAGCTTTGGGTAGCCTAGCATTTGGCGTCGAGTGAACTTGTTGATTCACTGTGGTTTTCCATTTGGGCTTAGCGCCGACTTGGTGCCAGTAAGAGACAGCTGGAACTGTCTCTCTCTTGTCCAGTTTCGGGAAGGATATAATGTAGCTTTCATCGTCATCATTTAGTTGTGTGTTTGTCGGAGCTAGCTCAGCTAACTCACCCTTCGGCACTGTATCCTGGAGGTCGTGTTCATGGTCCGTCTCTGTCGTTGACTCTTGCAGTATTTTTAGTCCTTTGCATTTTTCTAATGCTGCTATCCTCGTTTCAAATATATCCAGTGTCTGCAGCAGTTTGGTGCAGTCTGTGCATTTCCCAGTCTCAGTGCCTTCATGCACGCCAGGACCTTCAGGATCTCTTTGGCCTCTTCGGGTGGTGGTAGATGCAGCTGTATCAATAAACAGCACATCATCTTCCAGGTGATGATCATGGTTGGCAGAGGAACCAAACCATCTGGTGTCATCACACTCTCCTTGTTCACTATTCTCTTCTCCACCATCCTTCAGGATTTCTTCAGCACAAACATTCAATGACTGTGTCCGACCACCGCCAGCGTCCGGGCGAGTTTTCATCACTTCCTTGTCCCCCGCGGCCCATGTCGTCTTTCCCCCAGTCGGCCTTGTCCAGCTGCGCTCTGTGGCGAGACGGGGTTGAGCCGGGTCCGGGCAGCAACGGCGGCCGAAGTCGGCCTTGATCAGGGAGCGGCTCCTGTAGGGCCTTGTGGAGCTGCAGCAAAGTCAGGGTCCCTCTCACACAGCACAGCACACACCCAACTCTATCTCTCTCTCTCACACAGCGACAGCTGGGGGGCTGTGCTGGGCAGCACTGGCTCCGCATCTGTTTCTCACTGAGAACGGGGACCCGCCCGCAGTGTCAGGAGTTCGCCGACTCCGGGTCTCGGGGTCTCGGTGCCTCTGGTCCCGGTCTCCAACATCTTTCTCTCTCTCGGGAAGGCCTCCGCGTGCGGGAGGGTTTGTATTGAAAGCGCTGTTGGCGGGTTTGCAAGCAGCGCCCCTTATCAGGGCGAGCACGGTGCGGGAGGAGGAGGTGATGGAGCCGCCATCGCGACTGCTGCTGCCGCTGTGTGGGACCCATCATTCGCTCCGACCCTTCTGAAGCAGCTGCACCAAATATCCTATAGGGTGATTTCACGAAAGGTCACTGGAGCGTAGATCCACACCCACGTGACCGCAAAATTTAACTAGGGGTACATGCGTCACTGTGAACCCACGTTTACATAAAACGTACATATATGCTTTTAAAGAACAAATTTTAAAAGAAACTCTAGCAGAATCAATGATTACACTAATACTTAAAAAAGATAAAGATATAGAAGAACCTGGTTCATATAGAGCCATTGCACTGTTAAATACAGATCAAAAAATACTAGCAAAAACATTAACTAGAAGAATAAATAAATATGCCAGTAAATTAATAAATGCGGATCAAACGGGGTTCATACCCAAGAGACAATCATGTAATAATTTGAGATGTATGCTCAATATAATGCACTCATATAAAACTGAAGAAAAAGATTTATCAATTATTTCATTGGACGCAGAAAAAGCATTCGATCAAGTGGAATGGGACTACCTTGTTAACGTATTGCAAAAATTTAAAATGGGAGAGAATTTCATCTCATGGATAAACTATTATATAATAGGCCTACTGCTAGAAGATTAACCAACCATATATTGTCTATGAAATTTCAATTATCAAGGGGCAATAGACAGGGATGCTCACTATCGCCGTTGCTATTTGATCTTGTAATAAAACCTTTAGCTGAAAGAATTAGGACACATCCGAATATCCATGGTTATAATACAAAATACTCAAATAATAAAATATCATTATACGCAGATGATGTACTATTGTACATCACAAAATCCCAAATTAGTATACCAAACATACTGAACCTAATAGAAGATTTTGGATCTTTCTCAGGATACAGAATAAATTGGAATTATGTCGATAAAACCCAGAGACTCAACACACCTTTTAAAATTCCCTTTTAAAATAGCTACAGAAAAATTGAAATATTTGGGAATTGAAATCACTAGAAAATATAAAGCTCTGTTGAATGCAAAGTACATCCCCCTACGTAAGAAATTAAACGCTCTAATTAAATTTTGGAAAACACTTCCGATGTCTTTAATAGATCGAATAAATGTGATTAAAATTATCTTTTTACCACAAATTCTATATCTATTCCAGTCAGTACCAATATACCTACCAAAACAGTTTTTTTTTTAAAAACTGGACTCAGATATTACAAATTTTATATGGGACTATAAATCCCATAGAATACAAAGAAAACACTTGAGTAAACCTAAAGAATTTGGTGGATTAGCACTTCCTAATTTATTGTACTATTATTGGGCAGTAAATATCAAAAATGTGATTCACCTGTTGGACAACTTTGCCCAGCAGGTGGATTGGATAGTAATGGAGAGGGAGGACTGCTCCCCATTAAATATAGGAGCGATCCTCCTCTCACCAATGAACCTGAATAACATAAAATCCAATAAAAATCCACTATACACAATACAATTAGAATTTGGAAACAAATAAAACTTACCCTAAAATTAAGAAATCTATCGCTTCTTTCTCGAATAGTTAATAACCTGTCGTTTAAACCTTCTATTATAGATAAATCATTTATACATTGGGAACGAATAGGAATTAAAACGTTTGGAGACATGTATGAAACTGGAAAATTATTATCATTTCAACAACTACAACCAAAATACAATTAGAGAAATAATCATTATTTTAAATATTTTCAAATATGTGACTATTTGAAAAAGTATACACAAGAATATCATAACTTGTCTCCAGACTTATTGGACGAAGCAACGGACACAAAGGCCGAATCAGCTTATTTAATATCATACTTGTATAACATCATCCTAAATATAGAAATACCATCATCCGGGACTTCCGGTGGCGCTATGGAGTACGAGAGACTCGCGCCAACTAGATCCGTGAAAAAAACTGAAAAAACGGGGGGAAAAGACAGATCCTACCTGCAGAAAACGGCACCAATTATTTTGCAGTAGGCCCGTGACGTCATCAGGCGCGCGACACCGGCAGTATGTTGACTCAGCATACTCCCCCTCCCAAGACAAAAACCGGCAAGACTAAAGAGGTAGGCCCAACTGAAGCCTCAGCCTCAGGTTTGACAGTATCCTGAGAAGACATCTCAAAGAAAAAGAAAAAGACTGAGATGGAAGAATTAAAAACGTTTCTTACACAGGAAATCTCTAATTTAATGGAGGAACTTAAAAATCTTAGACTGAACTTTGAAGAAGAGCTGAAATCTTTTAAAAAAGAAATTAAAGAACAAATTAAAGACGAGGTTACAGAGATGGTACATGGAAGACTGAAAATTAGATATGGAAAGAAATTTGACTCAAAATGTTGAAGAAGTAAATGAAAAACTGAATATGATGGAATCTAGATTTGATTCTAAATTTGAACCTATCTTCCAGACTTTAAACCAACACCACAAGATGGTAAAAGAACTTGAGGAGCTTGCTGAGACAAGCACCGCAACTACAAAACAACTCATCACCGAGAACCATCGCCTAGCAAAGTTATTGCGTCAAATAACTGAAAAATGTACAGACTTGGAGGGACGACAGAGGCGTCAGAACTTAAGAATCGTGGGCATCCAGGAAGGCAGAGAGGGGACTCGTGACCCCCGTGAATTTGCTGCAGATGTACTGAAAACAATTTTGAACCTGGACCAGGCGCCATTACTTGCCCGAGCGCACAGAGTGCCGAGACGTCCCCCAAAGGTGGGCGACCCGCCAAGAATAATGATAGTAAAGGTCCAATATGACCATGTATTGGATGACATGATGAGGAAAATTGGCAAAAGCAGAAATCTTTTATATGAAGGAGACAAGATTAGCGTATTCAGAGATTATTCTGTGGAAGTTGCTAAGAAAAGAGCATTGTTCACAGAAACAAGAAGAATACTGAAGAACATAAAAAATCTGAGATATGGACTGTTATACCCCGCAACACTAAGAGTTAGTTACGAGAAGAAGGAATACTTCTTCATCAAGCACACGGAAGCATTGGAATTTGCCAAGAACATCGAGGACAAGATCGAAGATTGAAAAATATTCAACACTCAACACCTACCTGAATACTGCTATCTCGCAGAGAAGATACGGAACTCTAAACTTTAAACTATTATGTTTAAGAGTTACCTAAAATTCGTAATAAGAATTGGGTAAATATCCTGCAACGGATATATAATACTTACATTTTAGTACTAACTTCTAACAACTATTAATAATCATGAATACTAACTAACACTAATTAGATTATTTAGATTATTCAAGAATTAACTAAAAGTATGAAATATAAGTAAAGTGTGATTCAGGTATTTTATATTGAAAAATGTATGGTGGCTCTCTCTCTGATGTTTTTGTTTTTGATTATTCTTTGATTAATGTTTATATTATACAAAACTAACATTTCAATCTGAGACTACTAATTATTTCATTAAAGGAATATAATCATTATTTCCCCCCCCCCCCCCCCCCCCCCCCCCCCCCACAAATTATTTGCATCGAATTGGAACCTTTCCTTTCAAGGAAAGTGCGGAGCTAGTATTTTTATTAACCAAAAGCTACAGAAGTCCATAGATGCTTAGCCACATTAGGGTGGCTATCACTAACTGCACTAATTGTAGTTGTAGTTGCTTTTTTTTCTACTTTCCACACTTTACTAATCCAATTTACTATTCAGATTCAGATTCAATTTTAATTGTCATTGTCAGTGTACAGTACAGAGACAACAAAATGCATTTAGCATCTCCCTGGAAGAGCGACAAACGTCACCTATTTTATTTTCTCCAGAGATGTGCATAAAATGATGAGAGGAATAGATCGGGTAGACGCACAGTCTCTTGCCCAGAGTAGGGGAATCGAGGACCAGAGGACACAGGTTCAAGGTGAAGGGGAAATGAATCTGAGGGGTAACTTTTTCACACAAAGGGTGGTGGGTGTATGGAACAAGCTGCCAGAAGAGGTAGTTGAGGCTGGGACTATCCCAACATTTAAGAAACAGTTAGACAGGTACATGGATAGGACAAGTTTGGAGGGGTATGGGCCAAACGCAGGCAGGTGGGACTAGTGTAGCTGGGTCATATTGGCCGGTATGGGCAAGTTGGGCCGAAGGGCCTGTTTCCACACTGTATCACTATATGATTATCTATGATAGCAAATGATTTGAATAAATAATAATAAGTGTCCGGGGGGTGGGGGGGGGTGTGATTGGCAGTCACCGAGGTACGTTGTTGAGTAGAGTGACAGCCGCCGGGAAGAAGCTGTTCCTGGACCTGCTGGTTCGGCAACGGAGAGACCTGTAGCGCCTCCTGGATGGTAGGAGGGTTAACAGTCCATGGTTGGGGTGAGAGCAGTCCTTGGCGATGCTGAGCGCCCTCCGCAGACATCGCTTGCTTTGGACAGACTCAATGGAGGGGAGCGCGGAACCGGTGATGCGTTGGGCAATTTTCACCACCCCCTGCAATGCCTTCCGGTCGGAGACAGAGCAGTTGCCATACCATACTGTGATGCAGTTGGTAAGGATGCTCTCGATGGTGCAGCGGTAGAAGTTCACCAGGATCTGAGGAGACAGATGGACCTTCTTCAGTCTCCTCAGGAAGAAGAGACGCTGGTGAGCCTTCTTGATCAGAGTTGAGGTATTGTGGGTCCAAGAGAGTTCGTCGGAGATGTTGACTCCCAGGAACCTGAAGCTAGAAACACGTTCCACCTCCGTCCCGTTAATGTGGATGGTGGTGTGCGTGCCGTCCCTGGACTTCCCGAAGTCTACAATGAGCTCCTTGGTCTTCTTGGAGTTAAGGGCCAGGTTGTTGTCAGTGCACCATGTTACTAAGTGCTGGACCTCCTCCCTGTAGGCCGACTCATCGTTGTTGCTGATGAGGCCAATCACCGTTGTATCATCTGCATACTTGATGGTGTTAGTACTATGTACAGGTGTGCAGTCATAGGTGAAGAGGGAGTAGAGGAGGGGGCTCAGCACACAGCCCTGTGGAACGCCGGTGTTCAGGGTAAGGGTTGAAGAGGTGTGCTTGTCTAACCTCACAGACTGGGGTCTGTTGATTAGAAAGTCCAGTATCCAGTTGCAGAGGGACGGGTCGATGCCCAGGTTACCGAGTTTGGTGATCAGTTTTTGATGGTATAATGGTGTTGAATGCTGAGCTGTAATCGATGAACAGCATTCTTACATAAGTGTTCTTATGTAAGTGTCTCTGTTATCGAGGTGGGAGAGGGCGGAGTGAAGTGCCGTTGAGATGGCATCCTCCGTGCTCCTGTTCTTGCGGTAGGCAAACTGATAGGGATCTAGTGTGGGGGGTAGGCAGCTTTTGAGGTGTGCCAGGACCAGCCTCTCGAAGCACTTTGTGATGATGGGGGTAAGTGCAACTGGGCGGAAGTCGTTGAGGCTTGCCGCAGTGGAGTGTTTTGGCACTGGCACGATGGAGGTGGTTTTAAGGCAAGTGGGGACAACTGCTTGGGCAAGTGACAGGTTGAAGATGTCAGTCCAGACGTCTGTCAGCTGCACAGCACAGGCCCTGAGCACGCACCCGGGGATGCCGTCAGGGCCAGCAGCTTTATGTGCATTAGTCCTACTCAGTGCCACGTATATGTCGTAGAGGGTGAGTGTGAGGGGTTGGTGATCGGCAGGGAGCACAGCCTTGATCGCTGTCTCTAGATTGTCCCTGTCGAAGCGGCCATAGAAGTTGGGGGACGGTTGCCGTAACGCGCGTCAGCCACGCCTACTCAATTGGGGCCTTTGGGTCAGTTGGGGGCTTTGGGTCAGTATTGCCTTGGGGAACGGGCCCTACGGGTCCACATCTCGTCTACTTGATATTTAAAACTTAAAATAACTTAAAGCAGTGCCCCCAATTGCAGCCCATACATGCGCAGTGGGTCCCGTATCCGCACGTGTGCAGTTGGGGCCATTTCAGATTGTCAGATAGCCATTTTTTTTTTGCGCGCAATTGCCTGGCCTCACAACGGGGATCTGGGTCTGGGGGTGGCGGCGCTGCTGCTCCGGGCCTGCAGGAAGGGAGAGAACCTGAACCGGTGCAAGGACTAGGCCGCAGCCTCAGCCTCTCCCTCCCCAGCTCCAGGCAACTCGGCCTGTCCCGCCCGACAGCCCGTGCCTCAAATGCAACTTCATCGCTGACGTGGTGGAGAAAACGGTGTTGGCGATCGAGATACGGCGGAGGAGAGGACAGAGAGTGGGAGGATTGAGGGAGAGGAGGGGGCCGAGAGGGAGAGGGAGGAGAAAGTGCGGGAGGTGAGGAGGGAGAGTGTGGTAGGAGGAGGGAGAGTGGGGGAGGAGGGGAGTGTAGGAGAGGTAGGGATTGGGAGATAGAGGGAGAGAGGGAAAGGAGGGCAGTGGGGGAGGTGAGGAAGGAGAGTGGGGGGGGTGGCTTAGGGGGGAGTTGAGTGGGGAAGGAGGGGGATAAGGGGGAAATCCTTTAAAACCGAGATGAGGAGAACTTTTTTCACACAGAGAGTGGTGAATCTCTGGAACTCTCTGCCACAGAGGGTAGTTGAGGCCAGTTCATTGGCTATATTTAAGAGGGAGTTAGATGTGGCCCTTGTGGCCAAGGGGATCAGAGGGTATGGAGAAAAGGCAGGTACGGGATACTGAGTTGGATGATCAGCCATGATCATATTAAATGGCGGTGCAGGCTCGAAGGGCCGAATGGCCTACTCCTGCACCTAATTTCTATGTTTCTATGTTTCTATGATAGAGGGAGAGGAGAGGGGGTGGGGAGGGGAGAGGGGTTATGGAGGCAGGGAGGGAATGACAGGGAAGGGGAAAGGAGTTGGTGGGAGAGGTGAGAGAAGGGGGAGGGGAGGAGGAGAGGGGGAAGAAGAGGGAGGGTGAAGAGGAGGGGGAGGGAATGCTGGAGAATGAGGGGGAATGTAGAAGGATAGGGGTAGGAAGAGGGATGGCAAGATAATGGAAATATTAAATGCAAAGTTATTAACTTTAACTTAATTTCTCCCGTTAGTGTGGGCCCGTCAGCCATGCATGCGCAGTTTGGTGAAATATTGCGTTGGGGGAACCAGACCCAACGTGTCTACACTTGTCTAGTAAACCTTTAAAGGTGTAGGAAGCAACTGCCGATGTTGGGTTTCAATTGAAGATAGATACAACTGGAGTAACTCAGCGAGACAGGCAGCATCTCTGGAGAGAAGGAATGGGAGGCGTTTTAGGTCAAGATTCTTCAGACTGAGTCAGGGGAGAGGGAGACACAGAGCTAAGGAAGGTTAAGGTGTGACAACGAGACAAAGGGGATGGAGATCATGGAACATGTAGAATAGTTCGTTAGCACCAAGGCAGAAATAAAATGTAAACGGGGACAGTCAGACTGGTCGGAGAACTGGGAAGGATGGTGAGCAAGGGTTACTTGAAGTTATCTAAGTTGCTCCAGCCCTTTATACATAAAAAGCTGGAGTAACTGAGCGGGACATGCAACATCTCTGGATAGAAGGAATGAGTGACGTTTCTGGTCGAGACCCTTTAGCTGAATATTCCCGCATGTTTTGTTTCTTGTCCATTACTGGGACACGAACCTGCATCACTCACCGATCTGCAGCTGTAAGGGGATTGCAGCGTTGGCGATGGGACGAATGGTCTTGCTTGGAGCTCCCCCGGCACAATCAGTGTTGCGTGCAGACGCCAAACCTCACTGGACCGATCACAACCCCCGGCGCTAGGAGCTGAGATGTACCGAGACTGCTCTCAGCAAACACGAGAATCGACTCCAACGACAGTGGCGATATCTGCAGAGAAAGGCTATTTATTCTCCAGTGATCTCCACACCTGAGATTGGAATGAATTCCATGAAATTTCACTTTCACTTTCGGTCTTAATGTACAGAAACGACGAACAGTCGCGCACATAGTACCTGGCCACAAACGAGGGTTTCACACCAGATGCAGCAAGCTGGTTTGTGTATAGGTTTCTTCAACTTTAAGTATAGAGCCACAGTTGGAAACAGGCCCTTTGACTCACCGATTCCACGCCGACCAGCGCTTACCCTGTACACTCATTCTATCCTGGTGAAAGGCTTGGATAGAGTGGAAGTGGAGAGGATGTTTCCACTAGTGGGAGATTCTAGGACTAGAGGGCACAGCCTCAGAATTAAAGGACGTATCTTTAGGAAGGAGATAAGGAGGAATTTCTTTAGTCAGTGGGTGGTGAATCTGTGGAATTCTTGCCACAGATGGCTGTGGTGGCCACAAGTCAGAGGATATATTTGTAATGAATGGAGTCAAACACATATCAGGACACAACACATGCTTATTAAATGTACTTACAGAATCAGTCTGCAGGACATTTCATTGCTAGCAGCTACTCATACTGAATAACGTAGGCAAACTCTTGCTAATATAAAACACATATTAGGCAGAGCAACTACTACAAGCACTACAATTGGCTAGTAGGAAATAACCAATCTACAATATTTAAGGCAGATAAAGATAGATTCTTGATTAGTGCGGGTGTAAGGGATTATGGGGAGAAGGCAGGAGAATGGGGTTGGGAGGGAGAGATAGTCAGGCATGATTGAATGGCAGAGTAGACTTGATGGGCCGAATGGCCTAATTCTGCTCCTATCATTTACGAAGTTATGAAAATCATCTGTAATAAGAGGTAACATTCTGGAGTGAATATCTTTCATCATTCCTGAAATAAGGTTGTAAACTTGAATAGTTACAATTTTAGTAGCACAACGGTAGAGTTGCTGCCTCACAGCGCCGGAGACCCAGGTTCGATCCTGACCACGGGTGCTGTCTGTACGGAGTTTGTACGTTCACGCAAAGAACCTACAAACCCAAAGATTCCCAAAGATTTGTAGGTTCATTGGCCATTCTGTAAATTGCCCCTAGTGTGTAGTGAGTATATGTGAAAGTGGGATAACGGAGAACTAGTGTGGACAGGTGATCGATTCTCAGTGTGGACTCGGTGGGCTGAAGGTCCTGTATCTCAAAACTACACTAAACTAAACTAAACTCAACTAAACTAAACTGAACTTCCAGAAGTAAACTCTAAACACCAAACTGCGTGCCACAAAGGAAAAATAAGTTACCAATCTTTTTATTTATAAAGGTATCGTTCCACATTCTTGCCTTCAGGACATGATCTATGCATCAAAATTCCGAATAGTTTTTAAACCTTGATCACCCTCAATGCCCTCTGTGGTAAGTTTGCTTTACCGTAAACAAGGTGGGACTGAACTATTGGGAATGACAGTAATTCAAACAATGCTAAAGATCATTATGCTGGTGTGAATCGTACATATACTTGTGCTCATGTAAGATTGCCCCTAGTGTGTGTAGGATAGTGTTAATGTGCGGGATAACTAGTCTGTGTGGACTCTGTGGGGCAAAGTCAACTAAACTAAACTAAACTAAACTAAACGTTTAGTTCAGGTTCAATGTAGTTTAGAGATACAGCACGGAAACAGGCCCTTCGGCCCACCAAGTCCGTGCCGACCAGCGTTCCCCGCACACTAACATTATCCTACACACACAAGGGACATTGTGCCATCATACCCCACCAATTAACCTACAAACCTGTACGTCAATGGAGTGTGGGAGGAAACTGAAGCACCCGGAGAAAACACACGCAGGTCACGGGGAGAACGTACAAACTCCGCACAGACAGCACCCGCAGTCAGGATCGAACCCGGGTCTCTGTCGCTGTGAGGCAGCAACTCTACCGCTGCGCCACTGTGCCTTTAAATAAAGCTCTTTGTCGTTTTATTTAGTGTCGGTGAGAGAGCTGTGACCACAGGACAGTGTCCCTGTTTTTAAAAAAAAATCAAAATAAACTCCATACAAAATATTCTTGATTCAGAATAAAAAATATACTGAGCAAGAACTGTGCAAAAACTCTTCCAACATTCCGTTCATTAGCATCGTATAAATGCAAATTATCCCTGGTGAGTGTAGGATAAAGTAAGTGTGCGGGGATCGCTGGTCAGTACAGACTCGATGGGCCGAAGGGCCTGTTTCTGCCTTGTATCTCTAAACTAAACTAAACGAAACTGAAATAAACTAAACTAAACATAAACATTTGGGAGAATTGACACACCTCTATTAACTAAAAGTCAGCGACCAGGTTCTGAGAAATTGAAAGGCAGGTTCTTGTAGATCACGTGACCTGAAGTTTGGGTAGCTGCCAGCATGTTAGAGTCAAGTCAAGTCAAGTTTATTTGTCACATACACATAGGAGATGTGCAGTGAAATGACAAGTGGCAATGCTTGCGGACTTTGTGCAAAAAGACAAACAACCAAACAAACTACCTCAACTACCTCCTCTGGCAGCTCGTTCCATACACCCACCACCCTTTGTGTGAAAACGTCACCCCTCAGATTGGTATCAAATCTTTTCCCCTTCACCTTGAACCTATGTCCTCTGGTCCTCGATTCCCCTACTCTGGGCAAGAGACTCTACCCGATCTATTCCTCTCATGATTTTATACACCTCTATAAGATCACCCCTTATCCTCCTGCACTCCAGGGAATAGAGACCCAGCCTGCTCAACCTCTCCCTGTAGCTCACACCCTCTAGTCCTGGCAACATCCTCGTAAGTCCATCTTCTTACAGTAGTACACTGAGACAGTGCACAGGGTCACCAGTTTGGCGCCACTTTCAAGTCCCAGTTGTTGCTAAATACTCTGTACATCTGCAGATCTCTGCTGCCCCTTGTTCCTTCCTCCTCTCTAACATTGGCAATTGCTCTTTTGGACACAAAATGCTGGAGTAACTCAGCGTCTCAAGCAGCATCTCTGGAGAAAAGGGATGGGTAACGTTTCAGGTCGGGACCATTCTTCATGGCTGCATTAGCCATTCGTCACAACCCTGTTATTTTTGTGTAGAAGCCAAAAAAATTGATTTAGTGATGTCTGTAAATGCCAACCAAGCCCATGTCTTTCCTGGGGCCAATCCCAAGGAAGGCATCTTGTTTACTTAATCTTCAAAAATAGACCAGTTGAAAAAACAAATGTTAAGACTGTTCATAAACAAATCTGACACGTACTCAGCAGGACAGGCAGTTGTATAAGAAGGTAGTGAGGTTCTATTTTTAAAGTATTGTGTTCAGTTCTGGGCACCGTGTTACAGGAAACATGTTGTCAAGCTGGAAAGGGTACAGGAAGGATGTTGCCAGGACTAGAGGGTGTGGGCTATAGGCAGAAGTTGAGTCTGGGACTATTCCCTAGAGCGCAGGAGGATGAGGGGTGATCAAATAGAGGTGTATAAAACCATGAGAGGAATAGATCGGGTAGATGCACAGAGTCTCTTGCCCAGAGTAGGGGAATCGAGGACCAGAGGACACAGGTTTAAGGTGAAGGGGGAAAGATTTAATAGGAATCTGAGCGGTAACTTTTTCACACAAAGGGCGGTGGGTGTATGGAACAAGCTGCCAGAGGAGGTAGTTGAGGCTGGGACTGTCCCAATGTTTAACAAACAGTTAGACAGGTACATGGACCGGACAGGTTTGGAGTGATATGGACAATGTGCAGGCAGGTGGCACTAATGTAGCTGGGACATGTTGGCCGTTGTGGGCGAGTTGGGCTGAAGGGCCTGTTTCCATACTGTATCACTCTATGACACTACAATTCTATGATTAAGCAGGACTTCCCTTTCAAGCCAATGTCTGCCTGCTCCTGTCTCAGTGAACTGATCGCCAATCAGACTGATCAGACCGCATCAGGAGCATTGTGAGCAGTTTTGGGCCTCATATCTGAGGAAGGATGTGGAGAGGATCCAGAGTAGGTTCACGAGAATGATCCCAGGATTGATTTGGTTGGCATGTGATGAGCCTTTGTCGGCACTGGGCCTGAACTCACTGGAGTTTGAAAGGATGAGGGGGGAGATCTCATTGAAACATACAGAATAATGAAAAGCCTGGATAGGGTGGATGTGGAGAGGATGTTTCCATTACTGGGAGTCTAAGACCAAAGGCCATAGCATCAGAATTAATGGACGTTCCTTTAGGAAGGAAATGAGGAGGAATTTCTTTAGTCAGATGGTGGTGAATCTGTGGAATTCATTGACACAGACGGCTGTGGAGGCCATCAATTGTTATTTGTAAGGCAGAGATAGATAGATTCTTGATTAGTACGGGTGTCAGGGGTTATGAGGAGAATGGGGCTGAGAGGAAAAAATAGATAGATCAGCTATGAGTAGCTTTGATCAGGATAAATGTGAGGTTATCCATTTTGGTAGCAAAAACAGGAAAGCAGACTATTATCTAAATGGTGGCCGACTAGGAAAAGGGGAGATGCAGCGAGACCTGGGTGTCATGGTACACCAGTCATTGAAGGTAGGCATGCAGGTGTAGCAGGCAGTGAAGAAAGCGAATGGTATGTTAGCTTTCATAGCAAAAGGATTTGAGTATAGGAGCAGGGAGGTTCTACTGCAGTTGTACAGGGTCTTGGTGAGACCACACCTGGAGTATTGCGTACAGTTTTGGTCTCCAAATCTGAGGAAGGGCATTATTGCCATAGAGGGAGTGCAGAGAAGGTTCACCAGACTGATTCCTGGGATGTCAGGACTGTCTTATGAAGATAGACTTGGTTTATACTCTCTAGAATTTAGGAGATTGAGAGGGGATCTTATAGAAACTTACAAAATTCTTAAGGGGTTGGACAGGCTAGATGCAGGAAGATTGCTCCCGATGTTGAGGAAGTCCAGGACAAGGGGTCACAGCTTAAGGATAAGGGGGAAATCCTTTAAAACCGAGATGAGAAGAACTTTTTTCACACAGAGAGTGGTGAATCTCTGGAACTCTCTGCCACAGAGGGTAGTCGAGGCCACAGTTCATTGGCTATATTTAAGAGGGAGTTAGATGTGGCCCTTGTGGCTAAAGGGATCAGGGGGTATGGAGAGAAGGCAGGTACGGGATACTGAGTTGGATGATCAGCCATGATCATATTGAATGGCGGTGCAGGCTCGAAGGGCCGAATGGCCTACTCCTGCACCTAATTTCTATGTTCTATGTTTCTACGATTGAATGGCAGAGTAGATTTGATGGGCCGAATGGCCTAATTCTGCTCCTATATCTTATGAAAATGACAGCCTGCATCACCAGAGACCCCACACCACCCTGTCCATACTCTCATTTCTCATTTCACCCCTGCCATCGGCAATAAGGTACAGCAATCTGAAAACTGTATTGTCCAGATTCAGGTAAAAGCTTCTTCCCTACAACCACCAGTCTCTTGAACGCTATGAACTGCAAGTAAAGTCCAAACTACAAACTGCTTTGGTTGCACTGGGGACCTAGGGATCTGTTTTGTTCTGCACCATATTGCTTACATGCCCAACACACTGGTCTAGGTGAAAATTAGTTACAGACAATGAGACTCAGCAGGATGACAGTGAAACTAGTGCAACAATTAGGGTGAGGGAGAGACGGGGAGAGAAGATGCAAGGGTTACAGTTCCTTCCGACACAGATCCTAACCATGTTCTCCAGAGATGCTGCCTGATCCGCTGAGTTACTCCAGCACTTTGTGTCCAATTTTTAATGACAATATTTCCGTCTGCATCTGCCTGTTTCCCATTGCTCCAAGCTCTGCTCGTGAACACAAGTTAGTCCCCTCACTTCAGGTAGCCCCGGCATTCCCTCTCTCTCTCCATCCCTCCCCCACCCA
Source organism: Leucoraja erinaceus (assembly GCF_028641065.1). NCBI lineage: Eukaryota > Metazoa > Chordata > Chondrichthyes > Rajiformes > Rajidae > Leucoraja > Leucoraja erinaceus. The sequence goes on from NW_026576243.1 coordinate 126,266, forward strand.
AGTCACACCAGCTTCTCGTTCCCACCCAACAAACAGCTAACAACGGCCTGGTTCCTTTCTCATCGTTACTTTTTTACACATCTTCCATTCATTGTTCTTTATCTCTCTACATCACCGTCTATATCTCTCGTTTCCCTTTTATCTAACCAGTTTGAAGACGGGTCTCGACATGAAATGTCACCCATTCCTTCTCTCCAGAGATGCTGCCTGTCCCGCTGAGTTAAGCCAGCTTTTTCTTTCTATCTTCGGTTTAAACCAGCAGCTGCACTTTCACACCAGTTAGATTGTTGGTCGATTGAGTTTCAAAACTGAAATTGATTTTCTGAACCTGAATAATGATAAACAAACTACCGCAGATTGGAAGAAGTGACTCAACTTGAAATGTCTCCGATCCATTTTCTTCAGAGATGCTTCCTGACCTGCTGAATGTTGGTTTTAGTTTTAGACTAGACTAAGTGGGACCCATTGGGTCCCATGTTCACACGGGAGGGCTGGGCTCCCAATGCAATATTCCACCTCTACCCCAATTCCAATATTGGTGGCCAGTAGAGGGGGGGCGGGAGGGCTTTCTGGAACTCTAGTATGGGTGTTTTGGGCCAAAGAGACTGGTTTTCAGAGGGCTAGTATGGATATTGTGAACCGAATGGATTCTTGGGGTGACAGCTCAGTCACTCAGGCCTGGTGAGCTGGCAGATCAGTCAGTCATGCCTGGTGGGCTGGCAGCTCAGTCACTCAGGGCTGGTGGGCCGGCAGCTCAGTCACTCAGGGCTGGTGGGCTGGCAGCTCAGTCACTCAGGGCTGGTGGGCTGGCAGCTCAGTCATGCAGGGCTGGTGGGCTGGCAGCTCAGTCACTCAGGGCTGGTGAGTCGGCAGCTCAGTCACACTCAGGGCTGGTGGGCTGGCAGCTCAGTCACTCAGGCCTGGTGGGCTGATAGCTCATCACTCAGGCCTGGTGGGCTGGCAGCTCATCACTCAGGCCTGGTGGGCTGGCAGCTCAGTCACTCAGGGCTGGTGGGCTGGCAGCTCAGTCACTCAGGGCTGGTGGGCTGGCAGCTCATCACTCAGGCCTGGTGGGCTGGCAGCTCATCACTCAGGCCTGGTGGGCTGGCAGCTCAGTCACTCAGGGCTGGTGGGCTGGCAGCTCAGTCACTCAGGGCTGGTGGGCTGGCAGCTCATCACTCAGGCCTGGTGGGCTGGCAGCTCATCACTCAGGCCTGGTGGGCTGGCAGCTCAGTCACTCAGGGCTGGTGGGCAGGCAGCTCATCACTCAGGGCTGGCAGCTCAGAAACTGCCAGAAATTCTGCCCAAAACAGGCGAGAGACTCTGTGAGAGAGAAGGGGGAGAGGGTGGAAAATCAATTTTAGACATTTTTCATTCTTTTCTACAGATCACAACAATGAAGGAGGAATGTCTATCCTGGCCTGAATCCCACAGGGAGCCAATGAAGGGAGGAAGAAAAATACTGGGGTGAAGTTTAATACTTACAGGGGGAATACTTAGTGATGGGCCTAAGAGACTCCTCCTGGGCTAGTACAGACTTGATGGGCCTGTAAAAAAAATTCTGAGTGCAATCTCAGTGAAAGGCACTTTTTCTGGACTTTTCCTGGCCTGGCGCAAGCCTTTTGGGCCAAATGAATGAATGAAACTCTTTATTGTCATTGCACATGGTACAACGAAATTTAAAAGTCAATCCCACAGTGCGATTCACAAGAGAAATTTAAAATATATAAGAAAAGGTAAAAATATATACATATTAAAAAAAAATTACAGATAACTAACAATAGCAGCTGAGGTAGAACCATTCAGTTGAATGTGAGTGTTATTTCTTATTTTGCATTGTTAAGTTCACATATGGCTATGGGGTAGAAGCTGTCTGAGTCTGTTTGTGCGAGTTTTGAAAGACCTGTACCGTCTGCCAGAGGGCAGCAGATGGAACAGGTTGTGTCCAGGGTGGGAAGGGTCCTTTAGGATGTTGGCTGCCCTGCCAAGGCAGCGAGAGCTGAAGATGTCCTTCAGGGAGGGCCATATTAGCTCATCCTGGGCTAATATGGGCATTTTGGGCAAAAGTGACTGGTTTCTGGGCTAATAGGGGCCTTGTGGGTCGAAATGAGTGGCTTCAGGTTGCCCAAAGGTGGGCTGGCAGTTCACTCACTCACTCACTCACAGCTGGTGGGCTGGCAGTTGACTCATGGCTGGTGGGCTGGCAGTTGACTCAGGGCTGGTGGGCTGGCAGTTGACTCAGGGCTGGTGGGCTGGCAGTTCAAGCACAGTGCAAGCCAACAATTCAGTTCAAGCACAGTGCAGGTTAACAATTCATTTCATTTGAAGCAGAGTGCAGGCTAACAATTTCATTTCAAGCACAGTGCAGACTCACAGTTCAGTTCACTCACAGCGTAGACTCACAGGTCTTGACTCAACTCTCACTCACAATCTTCCGGGGTGACTGACTCACATCCGGCCTCCGGGGCTTTATTCTCCTGGCCCCCGGAAAGGGTGTTACTTTCATCATGACAGGCGAGAAGACCAATCAGCTGTTCTCACGATTTTTTAAACATTCATAACTTTTTTATTATTTCACCGATCAGAAATATCCTTGGGGCGGTTGAAGGAGAGGAGCACGGTGAGTAAGATGGCAAACATATCATAGCTATATAGGGTAGTGTTTTTTCTAAAATGTATTTACAACGTAAGCAGGTAGTGGTCAAGATGAGACTTTTAGTAATAGTATAGATATATGATACGTTACAATAGAACTTTATTTATCTCAGGAGGGAAATTGATTTGCCAACAGCCATAAAGACACAATAAGATGTAACCATATAACCATATTACAATTACAGCACGGAAACAGGCCATCTCGACCCTACAAGTCCACGCCGAACAACTTTTTTTCCCTTAGTCCCACCTGCCCGCACTCATACCATAACCCTCCATGTAAATGTAAACATGAAATTAAAGTGACGAGTGGAAAGGATTGGGGGTGTGCAAAGATTGGGGGTGTGGTGGGGGTGTGAGTCAGTCTGCCCAAAGTCAGAAGGGGGAGGAGTTGTACAGTTTGATAACCTCATGTGGCCTTCTGTGCTGCATCTTGGAATACACAGCTACATGTTGTTTGAACCATGGTGAGAATACAATTGATCTCATATTTAGTTCAGAGATACAGTGTGGAAACAGGCCCTTCGGCCCACCGAGTCTGTGCCAACCCCGCACACTAGCACTATCCTGCACACACTAGGGACAATTAAAAATCTTTACCGAAGCCAATTAACCGACAAACCTGTACGTCGTTGGGGTGTGAGAGGAAACTGGAGCACCTGGAGAAAACCCACAGAGGTCACGGGGAGAAGGTACAAACTCAGCACAGACAGCAGCTTGTGGTTGGGATCAAACCTGGGTCTCTGCCTCTGTGAGGTAGCAATTCTACCGTTGCGCCCCTTACCTTGTGTGAAAAAGTTGCCCCTCAGATTCTTATTCAATCTTTTCCCCTTCACCTTAAACCTATGTCCTCTGGTCCTCGATTCCCCTACTCTGGCTAAGAGACTCTGTGTATCTGCCCGATCTATTCCTCTGATGATTTTATTTTAAATATTTTAACGGAGGGGATGGCGTGGGGATGGAGGGGAAGGGAAGGGGTGGAGGCAGAGGTCAAGGGAGGGGACCCCCCTCCCCTCAGTGGAGGGGAGGGAAGGGGGATGGGGTAGACTGTCTGAAGGATGGGGTAGGATGAGGGGGAGAGATGGATGTATGGTGATGGGAGGGGAGGGGAGCGGGAGAGGATGGGACAACCAGTGCATTACAGAGAGAGTGCTCTTTTGGGAGAACACAACACCAAACCGTGGTGAGATTGGGTTATAGCTGGTGGCAAAGTCAAAGAATAATGTGGAGCAGAGTCTCAACCCAAAACGTCACCCATTCCTTCTCCCCAGAGATGCTGCCTGTCCCGCCGAGTTACTCCAGCACTTTGTGTCTATTTTCGGTGTGAACCCGCATCTGCAGTTCCCTCCTACACATCATGAGAGGCGCATTCGGAGCAAGGAATTGCAGATACTGGTTTACACAAAGCGCTGGAATAACTCAGCGGGTCGGGCAGCATCTCTGGAGAGAAGGAATCGTCTCCAGAAGGGTCTCGACCCGAAAGGTCACCCATTCCTTCTCTCCAGAGATGCTGGCTGTCCCGCTGAGTTACTCCAGCACTTTGTGTCGATCTGAAGGTAAACTTAAACCAAACACCTTTCGACCCAGTAGAGGGCGACTGGCCCAAAGGTAAACTTGGACTCTGTGTGTGTGTGTGTGTGTGTGTGTGTGTGTGTGTGTGTGTGTGTGTGTGTGTGTGTGTGTGTGTGTGTGTGTGTGTGTGTGTGTGTGTGTGTGTGTGTGTGTGTGTGTGTGTGTGTGTGTGTGTGTGTGTGTGTGTGTGTGTGTGTGTGTGTGTGTGTGTGTGCGCGCGCGTGTGTGTGTGTGTGTGTGTGTCTCACGGGAGATAGACTATCCATTCTGTTTCACCGGAGAGAGACACAAAAATGCTGGAGTAACTCAGCGGGACAGGCAGCGTCTCTGGAGAGAAGGAATGGATGACCTTTCGCGTCGAGACCTTTCTTCAGAGTCTCAGCGTCTCTCAGCTGAGTTCCTGGATTTGAAGATGAAATTAGAGTGGAGTTGCTGCCTCACAGCGCCAGAGTCCCGGGTCCCAGCCTGACCTCGGGTGCTGTCTGTACAGACTTTGTACCTTCTCCCCTGTGATGTGTGGAGATTTCTCCGGGTTTCCCCCCAAACTTCAAAGACCTCCAGGTTTTTAAATTGGCTTCGTTGAAATATAATGATTTGTCTCTGGTGGGTGTAGGATAGAGCTAGTATGCGGGGTCGCTGGGCTGCATGGTCACTGGTCAGCAAAGGCTGATTCCACTAGTGGGAGAGTCTAGGACCAGAGGTCACAGCCTCAGAATTAAAGGATGTTCCTTTAGGAAGGACTTGATGAGGAATTTCTTTAGTCAGAAGGTGGTGAATCTGTGGAATTCATTGCCATTCAAGGCTGTGGAGGCCAAGTCAATGGATATTTTTAGGGCAGAGATAGATAGATACTTGATTAAACATAGAAAATAGATGCAGGAGGAGGCCATTTGGCCCTTCGAGCCAGCACCGCCATTCATTGAGATCATGGCTGATCATCCACAATCAGTAACCCGTGCCTGCCTTCTCCCCATATCCCTTGATTCCACTAGCCCCTAGAGCTCTATCTAACTCTTTTAAATTCATCCAGTGAATTGGCCTCCACTGCCCTCTGTGGCAGAGAATTCCACACATTCACAACTCTCTGGGTGAAAACGTTTTTTCTCATCTCAGTTTTAAATGATCTCCCCTTTATTCTTAGATTGTGGCCCTTGGTTCTGGACTTCCCCAACATTGGGAACATTTTTCCTGCATCTAGCCTGTCCAGTACTTTTATAATTTTATACCTTTCTATAAGATCCCCTCTCATCCTTCTAAATTCCAGTGAATACAATCCCAGTCTTTCTAATCTTTCCTCATATGACAGTAACATGTGCTCTAATTTTGCCCACCAATCTCTGTGTGGCACCTTATCAGTTTTCTGAAAGCCCAGATACACTACATCCACTGGCTCTCGTTCATCTATTTTATTTGTCTGAAAATTCCCGAAGATTAGACAAGCAGGATTTCCCATTCATAAATCCATGTTGACTTGGACTAATCCTTTTACTGCTATCCAAATGCCCCATGATTACCTCTTTAATAATTGACTCCAGCATCTTCCCCACCACTGATGTCAGGCTAACTGGTCTATAATTCCCCGTTTTCTCTCTCGCTCCTTTCTTAAAAATTGGGATAACATTAACTTCCCTCCAATCCACAGGAACTGATCCTGAATCTACGGAACATTGGAAAATGATCACCAATGCATCCACGATTTCTAGAGCCACCTCCTTGCATACCACCAGGCCCTGTGGGTTTATCAGCTTTCAGTCTCATCAGTCTACCCAATACTATTTCTCGCCCATTGCAAATTTCTTTCAGTTCCTTTGTCTCCCTAGATCCTCTGTCCTCCAGTACATCTGGGAGGTTGTTTGTGTCTGTAGATGGTTATGCATGAAACCATATATGTAGTTACCTCATTACCATATTGACACTCCCACATTTTGTAGTATAACTGTAGTATCTGCATGCACCCTCCCCTGTAGGTTCCAGTACGTGTGTAGACCAGTTGTGGTCAGTGCTGGGACGTGTGGAAGTAGTGTCTTAATAAAGACTTAGTGAAGGACTAAGGACGACGTCTAGATTCCTTTACATGGTGTCAGAACCTGTTAATCTGCGCCTCTCGTACATCGTGTTTTATTTTGCCTTTTGAGTGTGTGTGTAGTGATGGCTTCGTCTTGTCGCAAGCCTTCCCCGTTAGTCTTTGATGCCGACATCGCGGAGCGATGGGACACATTCATCATGGACTACAACCACTATGTGAATATTGCACACCGCTATGATCTCTGCTACTGAATCTCGCTGGGCCAGATGCCATGAGGAGGGCTAAGTCGTTTGAGTACGGTCCAGCGGTCCTGGATGCGGACGGCCAGCTTGTTGAGCCAGCCGAGTCTCCTGACGACACAGCATGTCTGTTGAGGAAGTTTACAGAGATTTGCGACCTTCCTTCTAATCGCATTTGTCTTTTGCGTTTGTCGTTTGTCTTTTTGCGTTTGTCGTTTGGCTTTTTGCGTTTGTCGTTTGTCTTTTTGCGTTTGTCGTTTGTCTTTTTCTTTTTGCGTTTGTCATTTGTCTTTTTGCGTCGTCTTTTTGCGTTTGTCGTTTGTCTTTTTGCGTTTGTCGTTTGTCTTTTTGCGTTTGTCTCTTTTTGCGTTTGTTTTTTGTCTTTTTGCGTCGTCTTTTTGCGTTTGTCGTTTGTCTTTTTGCGTTTGTCGTTTGTCTTTTTGCGTTTGTTTTTCTCGTTTGTTCTTCTTTTTGCATTTGTCGTTTGTCTTTTTGCGTTTGTCGTTCGTCTTTTTGCGTTTGTCGTTTGTCTTTTTGCGTTTGTCTTTTTGCGTTGTCTTTTTGCGTCGTCTTTTTGCGTCGTCTTTTTGCGTTTGTTGTTTGTCTTTTTGCGTTTGTCGTTTGTCTTTTTGCGTTTGTCGTTTGTCTTTTTGCGTTTGTCGTTTGTCTTTTTGCGTTTGTCGTTTGTCTTTTTACGTTTGTCGTTTGTCGTTTGTCTTTTTGCGTTTGTCGTTTGTCTTTTTGCGTTTGTCGTTTGTCTTTTTGCGTTTGTCGTTTGTCTTTTTGCGTTTGTCGTTTGTCTTTTTGCGTTTGTCATTTGTCTTTTTGCATTTGTCGGTTGTCTTTTTGCGTTTGTCGTTTGTCTTTTTGCGTTTGTCGTTTGTCTTTTTGCGTTTGTCGTTTGTCTTTTTGCGTTTGTCGTTTGTCTTTTTGCGTTTGTCGTTTGTCTTTTTGCGTTTGTCGTTTGTCTTTTTGCGTTTGTCGTTTGTCTTTTTGCGTTTGTCGTTTGTCTTTTTGCGTTTGTCGTTTGTCTTTTTGCGTTTGTCGTTTGTCTTTTTGCGTTTGTCGTTTGTCTTTTTGAGTTTGTCGTTTGTCTTTTTGCGTTTGTCGTTTGTCTTTTTGTGTTTGTCGTTTGTCTTTTTGCGTTTGTCGTTTGACTTTTTGCGTTTGTCTTTTTGCGTTTGTCGTTTGTCTTTTTGCCTTTGTCGTTTGTCTTTTTGCGTTTGTCGTTTGTCTTTTTGCGTTTGTCGTTTGTCTTTTTGCGTTTGTCGTTTGTCTTTTTGCGTTTTTTGTCGTTTGTCTTTTTGCGTTTGTCATTCGTCTTTTTGCGTTTGTCGTTCGTCTTTTTGCGTTTGTCGTTTGTCTTTTTGTGTTTGTCGTTTGTCTTTTTGCGTTTGTCTTTTTGCGTCGTCTTTTTGCGTCTTTTTGTCGTTTTTCGTCTTTTTGCGTTTTGCGTCTTTTTTGTCGTTTGTCTTTTTGCGTTTGTCGTTTGTCTTTTTGCGTTTGTTGTTTGTCTTTTGTCTTTTTACGTTTGTCGTTTGTCGTTTGTCTTTTTGCGTTTGTCGTTTGTCTTTTTGCGTTTGTCGTTTGTCTTTTTTATGCGTTTGTCGATTGTCTTTTTGAGTTTGTCGATTGTCTTTTTGCGTTTGTCGATTGTCTTTTCGCGCTTGTCGTTTGTCTTTTTGCGTCGTCAAACGACAAAAAGACAAACGACAAACGCAAAAAGACAAACGGCAAACGCAAAAAGACAAACGACAAACGCAAAAAGACAAACGACAAACGCAAAAAGACAAACGCAAACGCAAAAAGACAAACGCAAACGCAAAAAGACAAACGGCAAACGCAAAAAGACAAACGACAAACGCAAAAAGACAAACGACAAACGCAAAAAGACAAACGACAAACGCAAAAAGACAAACGACAAACGCAAAAAGACAAACGACAAACGCAAAAAGACAAACGACAAACGCAAAAAGACAAACGACAAACGCAAAAAGACAAACGACAAACGCAAAAAGACAAACGACAAACGCAAAAAGACAAACGACAAACGCAAAAAGACAAACGACAAACGCAAAAAGACAAACGACAAACGCAAAAAGACAAACGACAAACGCAAAAAGACAAACGACAAACGCAAAAAGACAAACGACAAACGCAAAAAGACAAACGACAAACGCAAAAAGACAAACGACAAACGCAAAAAGACAAACGACAAACGCAAAAAGACAAACGCGAAAAGACAAACGACAAACGCGAAAAGACAAACGACAAACGCGAAAAGACAAACGACAAACGCGAAAAGACAAACGACAAACGCGAAAAGACAAACGACAAACGCAAAAAGACAAACGACAAACGCAAAAAGACAAACGACAAACGCAAAAAGACAACCGACAAACGCAAAAAGACAACCGACAAACGCAAAACGACAACACAAAAAGACAAACGACAACGCAAAAAGACAAACGACAACGCAAAAAGTCAAACGACAACGCAAAAAGACAAACGACAACGCAAAAAGACAACGCAAAAAGACGACGCAAAAAGACAAACGCCAAACGCAAAAAGACAAACGACAAACGCAAAAAGACAAACGACAAACGCAAAAAGACAAACGACAAACGCAAAAAGACAAACGACAAACGCAAAAAGACAAACGACAAACGCAAACAGACAAACGACAAACGCAAACAGACAAATGACAAACGCGAAAAGACAAACGACAAAACGCAAAAAGACAAACGACAAACGCAAGAAGACAAACGAC